>NW_005871513.1:166575-199689 GCF_000147115.1 Myotis lucifugus
CTTCCCAGGAAGCTGCCCCTCTGGGTGTTGTGGCTTGGCCTGGTCATCCACACAACCTGCCTAGGACTTTGGGTATGGAGTCGAGCCAGAGGTGCTTACGTTAGCACCCCTCTCCAAGCCATTTTGGTTAGGGACCCTAAATGTCGGAGAGTGGACTGTCCTATTTTGGCGGGAAAGGTTTCTGAGAGCAGGTCCCACTACATCCATTGCTCAGAGGGGGAAACTAAATCCTAAAGTAGGAAAGGGACTTGCCCAAGGTCACTCGGAGAATTATGGGCAGAGATGGGACAAGGGCGCTAGCACCTAGCCTCCTGCCTGTCACTTCTGGAACGCCTCACCTCCCCTCCAGTGCCTCTAGCCTGCCCCTTCCAGGCAGCCCTGGAAAGGGAACCCGTCAGCGGCCACCTCATTCTGTATTGCCAAGACACACTACAGGTTGACCCATGGGATCACAGTGGCCTGGCTGACTGGGCAGGAAGTGGAGAACTTGGACATTTGAATCCACTGACTACCCTGTGCTCACAGGCCACGATGCTGCTGGGGGCGTCTCTCCTGGGAGTGTTGCTATTCTCCAAGCTGGTGCTGAAACTGCCCTGGACTCAGGTGGCGTTTTCCCTGCTGCTCCTCTATCTGGGGTCTGGCGGCTGGCGCTTCGTCCGGATCTTCATCAAGACCATCAGGCGCGATGTTTTGTGAGTACCCGGCTTAGCCCTTCCTGGAGTCTCCCACGCCTCTCTGGGCTCCTCGTCCACAAAATTTCCACAGAACAGACCCGGGGCCTCTACCTGCACAGGGTAGCTGGGCGCCAAAGCAGCAGCCTCTTCTCCACACTCTTTCCCTGGCACTAGTACCTCCATCTCCAAGGTCACAGTCTCCTCCTGGGGAATCTCCCTAACGTGGTGCTCCTTAGCCTGGGGCCAGCTTGGGGGCCCGGGGCATAGCATGGAACACGAAGTTAGGGAGAGGTGTTGAGGAGACGTTTGAAAGGGGTCTGTAGTTTGTAACAGGAACCCGGTGGGAAAGGGCCTGTCCTTGGGTTGGCATGAGTCTGAGAGGGCCCCGCGTCAGATATCGGGGAAAGCCTGCTCCCCTGAGAATGTCAGCTGTGCTCCATAGGGATGTCCTGGGCCAGAAACACCTGCTGTGGCCTCCTCTGTGCCAGGTGCGAGGCTCTGGAGCCCAGAGAGGAGCAAGGCAGACCCAGTCCCGGGCCAAGCTTGGACTGGTCTGAGAGAGCCTTAGGGGACACAGTAAATCCCTAAGCTGGCAGGGCTGTGTGGGCAGAGACCCTGGCCGTCTTGCTCATAGTAGTGTCCCAGTGTCCAACACAGTGACTCACACCCAGAACAGGCAGCTCAGCATTTGTCAGTCTGAGTTGATTTCAAAAGGAAATATAGAGTGGCCGCTGCAGGAAGCGTGGTAGCGGAGAGCTGTGGGAGCGGGGCCGAGAGAGATGGCTTAGGCCAGGGCCTCAGGGAATCAGAGAAGGCCTTCTGGAGGCAAAGTAGTTCTTTCCTTTTTGGAAAAATTTATTTTTATTGATTTCAGAGAGGAAGGGAGAGGGAGATAGAAACATCAATGATGAAAGAGAATCATTGATTGACTGCTTCCAGCATGCCCCCCACTGAGGATCCAGGCATGTACCCTTGACCGGAATCAAACCTGGGACCCTTCAGTCTGCAGGCTGATGCTCTATCCACTGAGCCAAACCGGCTAGGGCCAAAGTAGTTGTTCTTGAGAGATACCTCAAGGTGGTGGGATCAAGGGATTCCAGCCAGAGGGTAGAGCATCAGCAAGGGCATAGAGGCTGGGAAGCTGGGACAGTTCAGGGGTCAGAGGTGGCAGGGCCAGGGCAGGAGAGTGGGGTGTGGCCAGCAATTCCACAAACACCTGCTGAACATCTCTGTGCCTGACGCTGAGCAGGGCCCAGAGGACAAGGTGGTGACTGGGATGGAGCCCTCCCCTTGCTGGGCTCACAGAGAGGAAGACTGGACAAATCGCAAACTCATCCTTTATTGGGCAATGCGGGGGGAGGTATGATATGGCCTTGTGGGAGGCCCCTGGAGGCCCAGAATGCTCTGACGGAGCAGCAGACTCAGAGTAGACAGGGATGGTAGTAGGGGTTGAACTCTGTAGCCAGAGAGACTGGGCTTCAAATCTCTACCTATGAAGCCAGGGCAAGCCATCTGCTGGCAGAGCCTTGTTTCCCCCTCTGTACAGGGGAGGGAGTAATTGCCCTGGTCCCTGTACGACACAAGCAGGCTGCTGTGTGTAATGGTGCCCAGCATACAGGTGGTGGACAAGGGGAGTGTTGCAAGTGATGGGGCTTAGGAGCCTGAGGCCCATGGGGCAGCACCCTGGGGCGGGGTGCAGGGACCCCCCCACTCCCAGCCTCAGCAGTCACAGCTCCCTCGCTGGCTCCCACACAGTGGCGGCCTGGTGCTCCTGAAGGTGAAGGCGAAGGTCCGGCGGTACCTGCGGCAGCGGCGGACAGTGCCCATCTTGTTTGCCTCTACGGTACAGCGCCACCCTAACAAGACAGCCCTGATCTTTGAGGGCACAGACACACACTGGACCTTCCGCCAGCTGGATGACTACTCGAGCAGTGTGGCCAACTTCCTGCAAGCCCGGGGCCTGGCCTCCGGCGACGTGGCTGCCCTCTTCATGGAGAACCGCAATGAGTTCGTGGGCCTGTGGCTGGGCATGGCCAAGCTGGGCGTGGAGGCGGCCCTGATCAACACCAACCTGCGGCGGGACGCCCTGCGCCACTGCCTGACCACCTCCCGGGCCCGGGCCCTCATCTTTGGCAGCGAGATGGCCCCAGGTGAGCCCCAAAGAGGCAGGGACAGGCAGGAAGTCTCATGGGACCTTGCACAGACCTCTTCCAGCCCTGGGGGAAGCTGTGTAGCTCCGAGGTTAAGAGCATGAGCCTTAGAATCAGACGGCCTGGGCTCTGCCACTGGTAAGCTGGTGATCCTGAGTAAGAGACCAGAATTCTCTGTGCCTCCATTTCCTCACTGTAGTACCTACTCATACTGTTTTCAAGGCAATACTTCACCTGAAGCATTAACAAAGTGGTTGGTGGTAGGTGAGTCCTCAGATTTAATTGGTAACCATTCTTGTGACTGATTAGGCCTCATTTCTTCATCTGTAAAATGGGAACAAGAGTCCATTCTCTGCTGTCCTGCAGAGCTTACCTGGTATGTTAACTGGGTGCTGAGCATGGTACTTTATAAGAGCATCTCTAATCTTCACAAAGCCTGCTGAGGAAGGGACTGTCATCAGCTTTGTAGATGAGGAGACTGAGGTTCATAGTGGTGTGAGGAACTCATGCAACTGGTAAGTGGTGGAACCCAGATTTGATCTGGGCTGGGCCACAGTGTTCCTGTTCTTTCTCCCCACGCTGCTGTGGTTTGTGGAGTAATGGACAGGGAAGGTTATTGAGAAGTTGAAAGGGGAAGAGGACAGATTCAGCGGGGAGAGTGGAGATGTTTGGACAAAAAAAGAGGAAGCCAGAGGAAATGGGGCCAAGTGGGCCAGACCTGGCCCATGCCTAGGGTGGGTGGACATCTGTAATGCATGGGGGAGCCTGAGAGAAGGCTGTCTGAAGAGGCTGGAGGGCTGCTAGCCTCTGAGCCCCACTCCTTCCTTCTAACCAGACCCCCACGGACTAGTAAACCTTCATGTGAGATAGAGCTGGCTTCGATTCCCAGCTTCAGCATATTCTAGCTGTGAGCAAGTCCCTCTCATTCTCAGAGCCTCAATTTCCTCATCTGTAAAATGGGCTGATACTGGTACCTACGTCCTAGGTTGTGTGAGCAGGAGAATGCATATAAAGAGCCCACTGTGTAGTTAGCCAGCAGCTAATAGGAGCTGTTGCTCCTATCAGCATCTTTCTTATTATGAGGTCCTGGGTGCTTCTCTCTCCGCCTACCCAGCCAGCCTCCCCGGACAACATGCCCAGCCCTGACATGAGCAGAGTTCCTGGGAACATGGTTTCCTGGCCAGCCTGCTGATATGCCCTGTCTCCCCCCAGCTGTCTTTGAGATCCATGGCAGCTTGGACCCTTCAATCAGCCTCTTCTGCTCTGGTCCGTGGGAGCCCAGCCTAGTGCCTGCCAGCACGGAGCACCTGGACCCTTTGCTGGAAGATGCCCCCAAGCACCTGCCCAGTCGCCCTGACAAGGGCTTCACAGGTGAGTCCCCCACCCCCCCACAGAGGGCCCTAAGGTGGCCAAGGACAGATCACTGGCCTCATGGCCAGAGCCTGTGTTCTGCATACTTGCTGTGTGACCTGGAGTGAGTCATGTCACCTCCCTCTTCCATCTGGGAAAATGGGTACAGTAACTCCGGGGTTACTGTGCAGGTTCAATGATCTGGTATGTAGAGAAGTGCTAGGCATGGTGTTGAGTACACAGGAGCTCACAAAATCTGATTCTGATTTGTCGAACAAGCCTTCTTGGATGCCTAACATGTGCAGGGTCATGCGGAGCCCAGGAACCTGCTGTTTCTGAATTTTGTTTGGAGTTGGGCCCGGGGCCCTTTAAATATTCATCCAGCACCTGTTCAGTACAGGCCCCTGTTGAGCTATGATCCTCCCCTGTACTGGGCTGCCTGTCTCCACCTCCCCACCTCCAGGCAGCCCCCCAGACCCTCTTGCCTCTCTTCTTCTATACTGGAGCCCAGAGCTTGCTATATCTCCTGGTGGCTCACAGCTTGGACTAGTTCATATTCTGGCTCTGTTGCTTCCCTTGTGTGACCCTGAACACCTGAGCTGCCCCTCTGAGCCTTGGGTTCCTACAGCCATAAAATTGGGGATGGTAACAGAACCTATTTTGAGTAGTGACTAAGGATTGAAAGAGATGCACTGGGAGGCTAGGGTGTGACAGGAAGGGCTCAGTAACAGGTCATTGTCCTCATTATAGTCATGTAATCTGTCATATCTTATCTTCTGGTGCTGTTGTAAGCCACTTGAGGGCAGGGACTCAGACTGGTTCAGCCTGTTGCCCTCATGGTGTGCAGCCTAGGCTGGCATACAGCAGGCACATACGAGCAGGAGATGGTCAACAAGGAACATGCAGCTCCCTCGCCTGGGGGGGCTGAGCCGCATACAGAAACCGTAATGTGGCAGTCCCTGGACTGGGCTGCAGTGTGGGAAAAAGAAATGGCCAGTGGTGCAGGAGCGACCTCAGCACCCTGCTTCCTGCAGCTCATGCCTCCCCGCGCTCTAAGACCGCCCCGCGCTCTAAGACCTCCCCGCGCTCTAAGACCTCCCCACGCTCTAAGGTGGGCATCACCTCCTTTGAGAAGCCCTCCCTGTTGCCACCTCCCCTCCCTGAAGCCTGGGTCAGGTGCCCCTGGGCTTCGACAGGCCCTGTGCTTCCCTTTGTGCTCAGTGTTGGAATGCCTGTCTGCACCTGCCTGTCTCACATGGCTGCAACCTCCACCAGGGCAGAGCCTGTACTCTTCTTGGTCACTGATGTCTCCCTGGGCCTGGCACAGAGTGAGGGCCCAGAAAACGTTTGTTGATGGAACAGATCAGGCATTAGAGCAGAGGGTGGTGTCTGGGGTCATCAGAGTAGCCTTCTGGAGGAGGTGTGATGGGAGTGGGCACTGAATGATGCGCACACACGGGTGTCCGTCTGACTCCGCACTCAGCCCTGTGCTGCCCCCTCTCACAGATGCTTATGTGTCTGTTTTCTTCAGATAAGCTCTTCTACATCTACACATCGGGCACCACGGGGCTGCCCAAAGCTGCCATCGTGGTGCACAGCAGGTAAGGGACAGGTGCCTGGGGGGAGAGCCGGGGTGACAGGGCCCAGGAGCCTCCCCTTCTGCCTTCCCAGGGGCCCACTGAGCTCTCCGCCCTCTGCCCTCCCAGGTATTACCGCATGGCTGCCCTGGTGTACTACGGATTTCGCATGCGGCCCGATGACATTGTCTACGACTGCCTCCCACTCTACCACTCCGCAGGTAACGTGGGCCTCTCCTCCGTCCCAGAACCCCTAGGGCAGTGATGGCGAACCTTTTGAGCTCGGCGTGTCAGCATTTTGAAAAAACCCTAACTTAACTCTGGTGCCGTGTCACATATAGAAATGTTTTGATATTTGCAACCATAGTAAAACAAAGACTTATATTTTTGATATTTATTTTATATATTTAAATGCCATTTAACAAAGAAAAATCAACCAAAAAAATGAGTTCGCGTGTCACCTCTGACACGCGTGTCATAGGTTCGCCATCACTGCCCTAGGGCCTCAGAAACACTCCCTCTTGGCAGGCAGCATGTTGCAGTTGAAACACATGAGCTTTCGAGTGAAATCAGGGTTCAGATCCAGATGTGGCCATTGACTGGAGTTCTGAACAAGGATGGCCAAAAAATAAAACAAAAAACAACAACAATAACAAAAACGAGATGGCCACACCAGTCTGATTGCTTGTATGGCCATGTCCCGCAGGGCACCTGGGCTGATCTGACTGTTCAGTTTGTTCCCGTGGATATACATGGCCTTGCTGCTTGGTCTTAAGAGCTTAAGGGAAGACAGAGATGGGACAAATATAGTTCCTGTCCTCAAGGTGCTTAGAGTTGGGTGTGTGTTTGGGGCAGGATGAATGATGGGAGCACACCTTCCATGATACAAGAAACAGCGTGGTGAGTACGGGAGGGCCAGGGAACAGGAGCTCAGCTCCAGGGAAGAGCTCAGTCTGGCCAGGAAGGCTTCTTGGAAGAGGTGTACTCAATGCAGGCAGATGTGAGGTGCAGAAGCCAGGCTGGCTAGCTTGCCGCCCCCCCCACTCCCCACCCCCAGTTGAAGGGCATCATTACAGTTATAGGAACGGGAACTTAGGGCCAGCTCTGCAGGCTCTGGGGGAATGTGTAATTGATCCAGTAGGCACAGGGAAGCCATGGAAGATGTCTGACTAGGGGAGTGATTGTCATTAGTGTTGGAGGGAGAGGACAGGAAAGAGAGAGACCAAAGGTCTGGGTAAGACGAGGCTCTGGAGGGAAGGGTGTCCCACCTCACTGACCTCCAGGGCTCACTCTGCCTTCAGGAAACATCGTGGGAATCGGGCAGTGCCTGCTCCATGGCATGACAGTGGTTATCCGGAAGAAATTCTCAGCCTCTCGGTTCTGGGATGATTGTATCAAGTACAACTGCACAGTGAGTGAGAGGGAAGGAGATGAGCCATCCCTGTCCCCTCGTGACCCTCCCACCAGCCCCACTCGGGGACGTCTGTCTTACAGCTGAGGCAGCCAGTTGTCCATTGACGGATGGAGAGATTGAGGCCCGGAGAGGGAAAGGATTGCCCGGTGGGGAGGGACAGAGCTAGCAGGGGTAGGGGCCTGAGGGGCTGGGAGGCGGGAAGTGAGAGCAACCTCAGAGACCCAGACTCACCACGTCCACCTCCAGATTGTGCAGTATATTGGCGAGCTGTGCCGCTACCTCCTGAACCAGCCGCCGCGGGAGGTGGAAAAGCGGCACAAGGTGCGCATGGCGCTGGGCAACGGCCTCCGACAGTCCATCTGGACCGAATTTTCTGGTCGCTTCAACATCCCCCAGGTGGCCGAGTTCTACGGGGCCACCGAGTGCAACTGCAGCCTGGGCAACTTTGACAGCCAGGTACTACTCAGGCTGGGGACGTGGATGGATCACGGAGGCACGGGCAGCCGAAGGGAGGGCAGAGTTCCAGCGAGGGAGTGGGTGCTGGAGTGTCCCCCACACACAGGGCCCAGTTTGGGCGCCTGGGGAGAGCCCAGGCCCAGGTCTTGGCCTTTGCAGGTGGGAGCCTGTGGCTTCAACAGCCGCATCCTGTCCTTCGTGTACCCGATCCGGCTGGTACGTGTCAACGAGGACACCATGGAGCTGATCCGGGGGCCCGATGGTGTCTGCCTCCCCTGCCAGCCAGGTCTGCCCTGGGGTTGGAATTGGGGGTCAGAGGGGAGGGATTGGCCCAGGAGGAAGACAGGACAGGTGGGTGGGAGGGAACCCTGTTCTGACCAGTGGCTGTCAGTCAGTTCTCTTAGTCGTTTATTCCCTCAGTTCATCTGTTCTCTGTTGTGTTGAGGACCCTGGGTCCAGGCCGCCTGGGATGATCCTAGCTCAGCCCTTTAGCTCTGGGCCCGAGTCCCCCCACCTTGCAATGGGGCTGATGGCAGCACTGCCTCATGGGGTGGCCCAAGAGGATCGTGTGGTGCAGAACATGCAGCTCTTTGAGCTGAGCCAGGAGCCCAGGGGAGGCTGCTTTGGCCAGACTGTCCGTGTAGGGTTCAGCCACCCTTTCATCTATTTGTTCATCTTTCCATTGGCTCAGGTGACCAGACATCACCGAGTGCCTACCTGTGTCAGGCCTGCCAAGAGAAGCTCCCTGCCCTGGGGGATGGACTGGGGGCGGGGTGGAATTTCTTTGGGAAGTAGTGTGACCAGAGGTCAGATCAGCATGTAGGGTGCATTTGGGGGTGGGGGAGCCCAGTGGAAGAGGCCACCATGGCAAATCTGGCCCCGCCTTCCCGCCCCCAGGTGAGCCAGGCCAGCTGGTGGGCCGCATCATCCAGCAGGACCCCCTGCGGCGCTTCGATGGCTACCTCAACCAGGGCGCCAACAATAAGAAGATCGCCAAAGATGTCTTCAGCAAGGGGGACCAGGCTTACCTCACCGGTGAGTGGCACCTCTCCCTAGCCCTTCACAGCCCCATCAGAGGGTAGGGATGGAGAGAGATGAAGGGGTCTTTCCCACCTTCAGAGGACACCTCCCCAGGACTCCCCCAATCCCATCCCCTACAGCCAAGCAAATCCTTGGGATCCAGCGAGGACTCCCTGGCCTAAGCCCTATCTCACACCCCCTTCCTAGGTGATGTACTGGTGATGGATGAGCTGGGCTACCTGTATTTCCGAGACCGCACGGGGGACACGTTCCGCTGGAAAGGCGAGAATGTGTCCACCACGGAGGTGGAGGGCACACTTAGCCGCCTGCTAGACATGGCCGATGTGGCAGTATATGGGGTCGAGGTGCCAGGTATCTTTGTATGGGCTGGTGGGAGATACCAGGTATGTGTGGGGAGGTGCCACCAGGGGGCACTGCCAGCCGCTCACGGTTCACTCCACTACCCCCAGGAACCGAGGGCCGAGCCGGAATGGCTGCTGTGGCCAACCCCACTGGCAGCTGCGACCTGGAGCACTTTGCACAGCTGCTGGAGAAAGAGCTGCCCCTCTATGCCCGTCCCATCTTCCTGCGCCTCATGCCTGAGCTTCACAAAACAGGTCTGTCTCCTCCCCTGTCCAACGTGCAGTTGCAGGCCTAGGCTCCTTCCGGTTCCTTCTTGAGAGACCTGGGTGGCTGTCACTTGAACTTCACCTATAGCTTAGCAGGTAGTTAATAAACTGACCTCCCTGTGTACAGGTGAGCAGATGGAGTCTTCAGAGAGAGAAGGTTCATTCATTCACTAATGGAAGAAATGTTCATTGAGTACCACCTATGTGCCAGGCACTGTGCTAGGCCGTGGGGGCATAGGTAGCGGTTTCTGACAGGACCTGTGCTTTCTTGGAGCTTCTAGAGCAGCAGTTCTCAACCTGTGGGTCGTGACCCCTTTGGCGGTCGAACAACCCTTTCACAGGGGTCGCCTAAGACCATCCTGCATCTCAGATATTTATATTACGATTCATAACAGTAGCAACATGACAGTTATGAAGTAGCAACGAAAATAATTTTATGGTTGGGTCACAACATGAGGAACTGTATTTAAAGGGCCAGAAGGTTGAGAACCACTGTTCTAGAGCAATAACGGAGACAGCCTTAGGACAAGGAATTCCAAGATTAAGAACGGAATTCAGATCAAACTGACAGAAAAGTGAATGAAGGGGTTTCGGAGGACTAGGAAGCTTCCCTGAGGAGGCGACGTTTAAGCTGAGACCTGAATGAGAGGGAGGACTATATGAGTGTGGGAGGCATTCTGGGCTCGGAACAGCAAGTGCGAAGCCTGAGGCAGGAAGACCTTGGACACTAGAGGAGTAAAAGGAGGCCCCCAAAGTTGGAGTCAGTGAGAGGGGTGGGCAGTGGCCTGAGGCGGGGAAGAGAGGCTAGCAGGGCTGGAAGCCCAGAGCCTTGTGGGCTGGGCTGGGGCAGTAGGGAGCCACAGAATTGTTTGAGCAGGGTAGTAGCTGGTCAGATTCGTGTTGTACAAAGCCCTCTTGCTGCTGCATGGAGAGTGGGAGGGTAGCAGGCAGTTAGGGCGGGGCATGGGGAAATGACTGCGTGGTCCTCATCCAGGGAAGAGATGAGTGTGGGTCTACCGTCACGTGACAGGGTGATGCCATTCCTCTGTTGTTGGTACACTGACGACTCAGGAGTTACCTGGTGGGCAGGAAGTCCATGGCCAGACCCCCACCCTGCTCTCCTCGGTCCCTCCTGCCCTGCCCTGACTCTCCCCACTTCTCGGCCCTTCCCTGGCTGCTCAGCCTCCGGTTTCACTTGCCTGGCCACCTCCCACATGGTCATCATGTCAGCACTGCTTGATACTAGTAAAAAGGCTGCTGCCACTTACACTGTTTCAGAGATGTTAAAATCTGAAACGTGCATCTTAGAATCCATAGACTACGGATGGACACGCGGGTTGATGAGCAGATTAAATGCCATTGCACCTGTACCTGGGAGGTGCTCAGCTCAAAGGAGCCATCACAGAGACCCAAGTTCTGCTCCCTCTCCGTCACTCAGTGTGTGGCTGTGGACAGATAGCTTCCCTATTTGGGTCTCAGTTTCCCCTTCTGTAAAAAGGGGGTGGGTGATGCAGGGCTGCTCTGAGAAACAGGACATCACGGAGTGGATGGAGCCTTCTTTGCAAACTCTGAAGGGATCTGCCGCCCCACCTGTGCCCTTTCCTATGTCTCCGGTCTTCCTCTGTGCATCTCCAACTCTGGTGGGTGGGTTCCCGGGAGCTCAGCCCCTGCCTGCACCCTCTGACTCTCCTTCCCCGTCATCTACTCCCTCAGGGACGTTTAAGTTACAGAAGACAGAGCTGCGGAAGGAGGGCTTTAACCCTGCCGCCGTGAAAGACCCGCTGTTCTACCTGGATGCCCGGAAGGGCCGCTACCTACCGCTGGACCAAGAGGCCTACACCCGAATCCAGGCTGGCGAGGAGAAGCTGTGATTTGCCCTGAGTCCCTCTCAGGGCCAGCAGATACTGGATCCAGAGCCCCAGCTCACACCCCAGGGGGTCCTGGGTTACGCCAGACCAAAGCAAGCAGGGCCCAGCACCTCAACTGTGAGGTGCTGGCCGCCTCCCCCTTCAAACTGCCAAGTGACTCACTGCCGCCTCCCCCTCCCCCAGGCTTTCTGTGAAAGCCTCATGTCCCTGTATGTCTTCGAGGCCGGGCAGGGCTCCAGGCTGAGACTGACTGGGCCCCTCAGGATGATGTCTTGGCCAGGTCAGGGGGAGGTGAGGGTCGCCAAGCGCTCCTCAGAGAGCCAGGGAGTTTGTAAATGGGACCAGGGCATAGCCCCCAGACTCAGGAAGCCAGTAGAGTGGGCAGAGGCAGAAGTGCCCGTGGATCAGCTGGTTGAAGAGGATCCTGCCCCGCCGCGGCTCTAGCGGGAGACTCCGCTCTGCCTGCGCCTCCAGGAGGACGGGAGAGGACCCCGACCTGCAGCAGGCCGCCCGACTGCACATCCTCCCTCCTACCCTCTCCCTGGTGGGTGGCTGCCTGGCTGTCCCTCAGGCAGGGCCTTTCTGTCTGGGTCTGTCCATGTCACCTCCATCTCAGTCCTGACCTGGCTTTGAGAGGAGGGATGGGGGCACTCAAGGGCAAATAAACTCTGCCTTGACTCCCCCCAGCCTGTGTGCATGCCACCTGAGCTCACCCCAGCCTACTCAGGCCCCACCTGCTGCCCCTCTGGCCCCTTCTCTCAATCACCCATCTATTCACTCATTTGGACTTAGGGCAGGTGAGATGCTACGGCCCCACATTTCAGCTCCCACCTGAGTCTTGGGCAAGTGACTCGGTCTTATCAGTGAAATGGAATAAGGAGGATTCAGAGAACTGAAGGGACCCATTATGAGGCAAGGGCTGCTCAGAGCCTTGGAAAGAGAAAACCTAGCCCAGAGCAGGGTCCCACCTCCAGACCTTTGCTCATTCTGTTCCCTTTTCCTGGGGTGCGTTTCCCCAGGGGTTTGCAGGCCCTGCCCAGGCAGAGCAGGGTTGCCTAACCAGCTCTAGCAGAGTTCAGGAAAGCTCCCCGGAGCAGTCTTACTGGGGCTACGGAGACTGCAATGCCCTTGGTCCCATCGCTGGAGTTACACCCAGGCTAGAAACGCAAGGCCTGATGGGAAAGGAGTCCGACCCAGCCCAGGGCATTAGGCCCTGCATCCCTGGTTTTTGTCTTCACTGTGTCACTTGGCTGAGGTCACATAGCAAGTAGTGGGGGCTGGAATGTAAACCACAGGCCAGGGGGCCCTTCCCACTGCTCCACCCACCTCCGGGTGCAGAAGACAACAGGGATACCAGAGCACTCCCATTCCGCACATGCCTGCGGAGCCGGCTATGGGCCACACCCTAGGCCAGCAGCTGACAGTGCAGGGGGCGGGTGGCCAGGAGAATATGGGTTGCCTCCTAGGGAAGTGACCTTTGAAAAGGAGTCTGCTGCTTCTCTTGGGGGCAAATGGTGGGGGCCGGGTGGCAGTTGGCCCCTTGGAAAGCGATGCCAAGTGGTGTTGAGCGGGGAGGGGATTGGGGGGGGCGCGGCGTGCGGGCTGTGGCAGGCATGGCTGCAGTGCCCTAGTGTGACCAGCAGGGGGCGTGCAGAGACTGCAGAATCCCTCCAGGCCCTCAGCCCAGGCAAGTAGGAAGCAGGGATTGAGTCCTCCCCTCATCCCACCCTGCAACCGAACACCCCCCCCCTCCCCCCCCCCGCCCCCCGGACCCGGGAGGTACCCATCCCAGAAGACCCTGCGGTGGGCTTTTTGAGGCTTCCAAGGGGCTGGGCCTTGCCTGAGAGCACGGCTGAATCTTTTTCCTTTCCATATATAGTATATTATTTTTAAAAATATATTTTATTGAATTTTATAGAGAGGAAGGGAAAGGAAGAGGGATTAGAAGTGTTTGAAACATCGATGAGAGGAACACCAAGGTATATGCCCTTGACCGGATCCCCACTGGGGATGTGCCCGCAACCAAGGTACATGCCTTGACTGGAATCGACCTGAGCCAAACAGGGCTGTATATTTATTTATTTTTTATTGATTTGAGAGAAACATCCATGTGAGAAACATCTATTGGTTGCCTCTCATACGTACCCCAATCGGGTCAAACCCACAACCTGGTATATGCCCTGACGGGGAATCGAACCCGAAACCTTTCAGTGTACAGGACTATATGGCCTTGTATCTTTAACTCTCAGCCATGCGTGCTCTCCAGTGGGAAGGAGCTTAAGCCTTTCTCCAGATTGAACACAGCCACCAAAGGCAGCTCCAGCTCGGAGGTCAGACAGGCCTACGTTCAAGTCCAGTCCGTTAGTCAGGTTCAGCCTCAGTTTCCTCTCCTGTAGGAATCTACGTTGCTGTCTTTGTGAACATGCATGGAAATCTCTTCTCTGGTGCTGATATCTGCTCAGTATATGATAGTCAAAAACGGATATACACTGAGTGGCCAGATTATTATGACCACCTGACGTTTGTAGGTAAATTAGCTATAATTTTGCGCTGAAGTTGCTAGAGGGCCAGACCACTATAAATAGGGAAGCAGGTTGTTTACCACGACAGTAGAAGTGATTTTTTTCTGAATATATGGGTAAATAACGCGATTTAACAGCCTTTGAACGTGGGATATATATATATATATATATATATATATCGTTGGGCCACCTTTTGCCTTCAACACTGCAGCGATTCTTCTTGGCGTTGACTCCACGAGATGTTGAAAGGTGATGCGAGGAATCTGACACCATGCCTGATGAATAGCACTGTCCAGTTCTGTGAGATTTGATGGTTGTGGAACCAGCTGCCTGATGGCTCTTTTAACTTCGTCCCACAAATGCTCAATTGGATTGAGATCTGGTGATTGTGGGGGCCACCTAAGCAAGGTAAAGTCTCCCTCATGTTCTTGAAACCACTCCTGCACAATATGAGCACCGTGGCATGGTGCATTGTCTTGTTGGAAGAAGCCATCTCCATTGGGATACACCATCAACATGATAGGATGAACTTGATCAGCAACGATACTCAGGTATGTTGTGCTATTCAGACGTTGTTCCACACGAATTAAAGGGCCCAAACCATGCCAGGAAAACATGCCCCAAACCATAACACTGCCCCCACCAGCTTGAAGGGTTGTACTCATGCATGTGGGGTGCATGCTTTCGTGCTGTTTGCGCCAAATTCTCACTCTGCATGATGCAACTGGAAATGTGATTCATCGGACCACATTCATCGCTCAACTGTCCAATCCTTGTGTTCCTGTGCGAATTGGAGATGTTTTATCTTGGTAACTGCAGACAGCAAAGGTGTTCGAACAGGCCTTCGGCTTCCATATCCCATACGATGCAGTGTACGACTAATTTGCCTACAAACATCAGGTGGTCATAATAATCTGGCCACTCAGTGTGTGTGTGTGTGTGTGTGTGTGTGTGTGTGTGTGTGTGTGTATATATATATATACACATACCCTTTGCTGCTTTACTGCCAGCCTCCTCTGCCTATATATATCCCACGTTCAAAGGCTGTTAAATCACGTTGTTTACCCATATCTTCAGAAAAAAATCACTTCTACTGTCGTGGTAAACAACCTGCTTCCCTATTTATAATGATCTGGCCCTCCAGCAATTTCGGCGCGAAATTTTAACTAATTTGCCTACAAACGTCAGGTGGTCATAATAATCTGGCCACTCAGTGTATGTTCAGGTGTTAAGACCCCAGACTAGGCCTAAATTTCCCACTTCCATATCAGCCCCTCCATGAAGCGGTGGGACTGGTGGGCTCCCAGGCGCTGGAGGTGTGCAATCAGCCTCATGCACACATGGCTGTGTGAGATGTCTCCGTGCACACAGTGTGTGCTTGTGCAGTTAATGATAGTGTCTATTGGGCATTTCCTGACATCTGTATAGTGCTCCACAGTTTACAGAGCACCAAGTAATTTCATCTATGGAGCAGATTCTAAAGGAGTTTGTGCAGGGGGTGGGGTGGGGGTGAGGGAGCCCAGGGTGAGCAAGATAGAGACCCAGGCCTGGACAAGGCAGAGGAGGCTGGCAGTAAAGCAGCAAAGGGTATGTGCTTAGCTGACCTAATCTGGCTTCCTGACAGCACAAGAGTGGGGGGGACCGTGTTTCCAGGTCAGGGAGACTTTTCAAAAAAGAGCTCCATGCCATAACCGGTTTGGCTCAGTGGATAGAGTGTCAGCCTGTGGACTGAAAGGTCCCAGGTTCGATTCCGCTCAAGGGCATGTACCTTGGTTGCGGGCACATCTCCAGTAGGGAGTGTGCAGGAGGCAGCTGATCGATGTTTCTCTCTCATTGATGTTTCTAACTTTCTATCCCTCTCCCTTCCTCTCTGTAAAAAATCAATAAAATATCTTTTTTTTAAAAAAAGAGCTCCAAGAATCAGAGGGGAAGGGTGTTCTGAACAGAAGGAGCAGCAAAATGTAAAGGCCTGGAGTGAAGTGCAGTTTGGCTACGGGGGATGAAGCGGGGTAGAGTTGAGGCAAGATCTGAAAATGAGTGCCTTTTGGGCACTTGTAATTGCACACCTCCAGCGCCTGGGAGCCCGCCAGGAGGTGCTAGTGTGCAGTCAAACCCCTTCCTTGGGCTGGCTGATAGCCTCCGCATGGGGAACTCTTCCTGTGTGCCAGGAATTGTGCAAAGCGCTTCCTGTGCGTTACTGCATTAAACCCATAACAAAGCAGCTGCTATTTTGATGCTCAGAGAGTCCGAGTCTCTCCATTAACTACAGAGCCTGTGAAGGGTGGCGCCGGGAGGCAAGGCCCCATTCTGGGAGCCTCAGTGTCCCCATCTGCAGCCTGCGCCCGGGAGGCCTGCCTCCAGCGACCCCGGAGGTCCTACCGCCCTCGGGACAGGCAAGTGGCCGCCCAAGCCAGTGCGTGGCCTCTCACTTTCAATTCCTGGGAAGAAGGTTAAATACCTCCGAGGGGCCCATTGAAGCGGCGGCAAAGGCGGGGGCAACCGAGTGACTTTCAAAGGGATCTGAATGAGCGGCTGGCCCCTCACCCCGAGGAGGGGCCCTGCTTCCTCCCCGACTAATGATATTCTGGGCTCAGCCCTGGTCTTTGGCGGCAGTTTAACCCGAGCCGGGGTGGATTTCTTTCTCACTGATCTCAGCTTGACACCCAATTAGCACAAGAATGGGAGGAGGAAGCCGGCGAGAGGCGCCTCCCAGCCTCCCCGGTCGCGCGAGGGGAGCAGGCGGGAAGACAAAGGGCAGCGGGCAGGGGGGCACCCGCGCCCTCGCCTCCCCCGCAGACCCCGCCATTGTCTCCCTAGCAGCTTCTGAAGGGATGGAGGCCGACGCCCGGGCTGGCCGGCTTGCTGGAGAGGACTGGGGATGGGGCCCTGGGGGAGCTGGGTCCAGTGGAAGCTTTCTTCTGCGGGATCCCAGGGGAAGGCCCTTGGGGGAGCTGGGCCCAACCAGAGAGAGGTTCAGGGAGGAGGGGCAGGGATCCTGAAGCACAGCAGCCTCGGATGAGGCCTGACGTTTAGGGGTCCCAGGGGCAAGCCACTGGTCCTGAGCCTCAGCTTTTCTCATTTGAAAACGGGGGATTGCCCTGGCCAGACAGCTCAGTTAGAGCATCGTCCGGATACGCCAGGGTTTTGGGTTTGATCTCCCATCAAGGCACATGCAGGAATCAAAACTAATGAATGCATAAATAAGTGGAACAACAAATCAATGTTTGTTTCCTCCTTCCTCTGTCTAAAATCAATAATTTTTTTTTTCCGAAAATGGGGGTAATAGTCCCTGTGAGGAATCAACCTGGTAATTCATGCCCCTGGCAGGTGCAAAGTGGGCACGGAGTGGAGTCGGCTCAGGAGCAGAGTGAGTCCCAGGCATTCACAGAATGGCTGCTTTACCCAGAAGGTAGCTCCCAGTCTCTCTGGTGGACCCCCTGCCTGCTGGGGGGAGGGGGGGGGAAGGATTCCCACTCCTCCAGGAGGGAGGGAATGCCTCTGGCTTTCCCATGCACCTTCTCCCTCCCCACCCCCACCTCCCACAACTCCTTTGGATTTGGGTTTAGAAGTGACCTCCAGGGCTGGATTAGGGGCCTCCTCCTGCTCCTACAGTGTCCCCCTACCTCGTGTTCCCCCTTCATAACACTGATTGCACTGTGTGGTCCATTTCTGGTTTTTAAAAATATATTTTTATTGACTTCAGAGAGGAAGGGAAAGGAGAGAGAAATAGAAACATCAATGATGAGAATCATTGATCAACTGCCTCCTGTATGTCCCCCACTGGGAATCGAGCCTGCAACCCAGGCATGTTCCCCAATGACCGGAATCGAACCGTGACCTCCTGGTTCATAGGTTGATGCTCAACCACTGAGTCCGATTTTTTTTTTTTTTAATCCTCACCTGATATTTTTTTCATTGATTTCGAATCTAGACAGAGTGGAAGGGAGGGAGGAGAGGGAGAAAGAGAGAGAAACATTGAAGTGAGAGTGACAAATCAATTGGTTGCCTCCTGCACATGTCCATACGGGGCCTGGGGAACCTGTAATTGAAGTACATGCCCTTGACCCTTTGGTCCCTGGGCCGGTGCTCTAACCACTGAGCAACCAGCCAGGGCCGTTTTATACATTTTTCCATCGGTGTCTCCTAGAACAGTGGTTGCCAACCTTTCGGACCTCACGAACCACGAGTGGTCCGCGGACCACTGACTGGCAACCGCTGTCCTAGAACATCAGCCCTTGAGGGCAGGGACCTCATTGGTTTTGTTCACCATTGTAGTCCCAGCACCAGCACTGGGCCTGGCACTTAATAGGTGCTCAGTGAATGTTTGTGAAATGGATGAAGCTCTTCAAATGCTCCTCAGCTCTCTGGTGCAGGAGGTGGGAGTTCCCAGGGTCAGAGGATATTCAACTCAGAGGTAGGCTGGGATCAGAGGGCTCTTGAATGATTTCTGGGAAGGCCCTTGTCTTGTTAGTAAAGAGAAGCCCATTAAATGATTTTGAGCAGGGGAGTGATATGTGTTCATTCATTCATTCATTCATTCAGCAAGCACTTACCAGACCCCAACAATGTGCAGTATCAATACCATGAGCTAGGGATCAAAGATGAATCAGGCAAGGTTTGTACCCTGGGGGAGCTGGATCCAGTGAAATAATCTTAGAAGAACATTTTTGTTGAAGGGACCTTAAGATCCTTTGGCCCTAAACCTTTTTTACAGATTGGGGAAACTGAGTTCCAGAGAGGAGAAGTGACCTATCCAGCATGAGGGAGGAGAAGTGACCTATCCAGCATGAGGAATGTGGGGCCTCTCCATTTACCATAGGATTCCTTTGCACTGTTTGAGAACCAGGGCTGTGTCTCATTTGTCCAAATTTGGTGACTGGGTGTAGGAGAGGATTAAGAACAATGTCCAAGGTTTCTTGTTTGAGTGTTACAAGTGAGAGCCTTTTTAGGGAAGGAGGCACTGTGCCAAAAACTCATTTAGTCCTCACTAAAGCCCTATGAAGTAGGGGCTGTTATCATCTCCATTTTACAGACTAGGAAACTGAGGCACAAAGATGTGTAGGGACTTGCCCAAAGATACAGCTAGGAAGTGGTGGGACCTAGATCATAAGCTGGTAGTTGAACTCACACTTTTTAACATCATTCTGCCCTTAACCAGCAGACTACACCACCCTACTCTACCAATGCTGAGTAGACATCCCCTTCACTCCATTTGTGCCCGGAGCTTTTGTAACAGGCTCCAGTGGTCTCCTATCTTCTTCCTTGTTCCTTTTCAAACCACTCTCCACACTGCAGCCAGAAAGGATATTTTGAAACAGTTCTAATAATGTCGCCCCCTCTTAAAACTCTTCAAAGGCCGCCCATTGTTCTTAGAATAGAGACTGAAATTCTTACCTGGCTGACAAGGCATGATTTGGTCCCTGCCCACTTTTCTAGCCTCATCTCTCATCAGGTTCTCTGTTCCCCAATTTGCACCTTCCTGTCCTGTTGATCCAGCATGCTCTCCCACCCACAGCCTTTGCACCTTCTGATCTCCACACTGGAATGCTCCCGGAGCTTTCTCTCCCCTGACATCCACCTGCATAATTCTCCTCAGGCTTTAAAGCTCAGCTCAAACTCTGAGTCACTTCTTTGAGGTTTTACATTTACTAGGAAGGCTGATGTGTTTATATGATCAGCGTTAGTTTCCCCCACTCAACTGTGAGTGCCCCATTGCAGGCATCTCGTCCATCCGGTTCACCACGGCGCCCACAGCACCCACCAAGATGCCTGGTCCACAGAGGACGTGCAATAAATATCTGTAGAATGGGTTAAATCCAACTCGACAGCGAAGGGGGTGGTTGGATGGCGAGTGGATAGCTCAGGAGGGAGATTTCTGGGCTGTAAATAAAGATTGGAGGGGTCACTTATTCAGAAGGGTGGACGGGCTCGCCCAAGCGGTGTGCGGACAAGATATTTGTAACTAATCCCAAGATAAACAGTAACGTGGCTCACAGTCGCTGCGCCAAGAAGCGGCGGGCTCTCCTCCGCCCGGCTGTGGCTTACTGGTCGCTGTCCACCTTGGGGGTCTGAGCTCCTTCCCTAAAAGACAGTGAGGGACCAACTCAAAGGACCACCCCCTGCCCCGGCCCCCGTGACCTTCCCCGCCCACCCCGGGCCTTTGTCCAATAGCTGAGGACAACGGCTCCCTGGGCACCGCCTCTTCCGTCAGCGGAGACCGGAAGTGGGGCGGGAGCGCCGGAAGTTGAAGGGAGTTTCCTGCGACCTCGGCTTCCTCAACATGGCAGCGCCCTTATCAGTGGAGGTGGAGTTCGGGTGAGTCACAGAGTTGGGGGCGCCGTGGGGATGGATTGAAGTCTTCAGGCCCAGAACTCCTCTCCCTCTGCTTTGGGGCCTGTCATGACCGAATCTCCGAGGTTTCTGGCGCGTTCTTTGAGCTACGCCGTCCGCCTCGGAGGGTCTGAAAGGCTCGGTCTCCTTTGGCGACGAGGCCGTAAGTCCGGGAATAGAGGCGCACGGCCGGGCGTGGAGGTGCGCCCCGGACACTCTTCAGTGCCCTCTACCCTGCCGGCCTCAAAAGGCGTGATGGTTGGCAGGCGGGCTCCCCACCTTATTTGCCAATCCCGTTTTTGGACCAAGCCCATGTGTCTGGCACCTGATCTAGAGCCCAGAAGGACTACCGTACACTCCTGCATTCTTTTTTCCTGGCAGCAAGTCCACTTACAGGGTTCTTGAAGCCTTGATTCTCGTGGGGTGTGTAGCCAAGACGAGACTCCTTTCTTCTCTTTCGCAATATTTGGGGTGTTAAACACACCTGAGCCCCTTTTAGGACGTTCAGTGCATTTACTGAGTCTGTCTGCAGGCAGGTGGAGATGTAGGGACAAGGTAGCGCAGTGGGGAAGACTAACCCTGACAGTACAGTATGCACAGATGAAAAGTACAGGAATCGGAGTATGCATAACAGTAGCTGAAGAAACACTGATCAGGGAGGATGTCACCTCAAACCACTACTTTCTGTCCTCTATATATGATTTCAGAGCTGAGAGAAACTGCTGAGCTTAGAAGGCAAAGGAACCGACACCCTAAGAGATGGGTAGTATAATTTCCAGTCATATGGAAGCTTGAGAGTGTGTGTGTGTGTGTGGGGGGGGGGGTGGAGGGGTAAACAAGCCAAGGCTTATGTGAAAGGAAAAGTCTGAAATGGGGATATAAAACCTCTGTCCCTAAATGCCTTTTCTTATGTTGGATGCCCCCAGTTTCTTTCATGCTTTCCCTTCATTGGGTAGTTTATTCACTAGTCATTTATTGAGTGCCTACCATGTGCCAGGCAGCGAGCCAGACACTGAGGATACAAAGATAAATGGAACTCTGTCCATGTTCTCCAGTGTTCAGCATTTCTGTCCCTTCGGGGGAGGTAGCCTCATGAATGTTAAATGCATTTTAATTGATGATGTTGTCTAGCTCCTTGGATCCAGTTAGAACCATACTGGCTTGGACTCCTGACTGTTTTGCTTCACTGACCCTTGGCCCAGCCATGGCCCCCATAGCGTAGAGGTTCCAGGAGGTCCCTGCTGCTTTGACAGGCCTTAGCAGAGCTGAAAATGGGGAAGCTGCCGACTGCCAATGTTAAGGTTTATCTCCAGCCAACCTCACCTTTCAGTCTCACTGAGTCAGACATGGTATTTGTTGATCAAAAATGTCTTCTGTCTGTCAGCAGTAGGGAATTCCTGTGAAGAAGATATGGTCCTTGCCCTCCAGAGCTTATAGACTAGCTTAATTACCCCTTTTCTGGCCCGACTATGTCTAGCCTCAGCCTCCCTTATCCCCAAGAGCAACAGTGAGCCCCAACAGGGCAGGACAGCATTCCTGCACCCATTTACCCACCTCCTAACACCTCCATCCACCACCTGTGTCCCATGAGAATCACAGCTCCTCAGGAAAGCAGGAATGCCCAAGATGCGTACCAAACCCAGATACCTTCTCTCTTTGTTCTTTTCTCAATGCCTGGTTTTGTCCCTGGCCTTCCTTTAATTTCCTACGTTTCTTAGCAGACTCCCTTCACCCTTCACTCTGAACCTTAGCAGATTTGCATAGAAGCGGCCACTGTGATCCTTGAAGAGTCTGGGTGAGGACTTGGCCTCTCCCCCTTGAGCAGATGACCTCCCAGCCCCACCAGCTCTGATCCAGAAGACCGCTCAGACCTTTCTCACTCTTATCAGTTCTGCCCTCCTTTGTCTTCCCTCCTGAACTGTCCTTAATCACACAGGATCCAAAGTCTGTAGTATAGGTGTGTTTTGTTCCTGTGGTGCAGATATGAGATTCCCTCCTCCTTTTCTGTATTCCTTCTTCCTGAGTCTGGAGGTATTGACAAAGGGAGGGAATGAAGTTAGAGAAGAAGTGGGAGAAATGGGCATTTTCACTCATGGCAAACTGAGTGCCTCCTATGTGTCAGGCCTTGTTTTAGGCAGAGCTTGCATTCCAGCCGGTAGAGGGGAAATAAACAAAAATTTAAAAATATAAGATAAGCCCAGCCGGTGTGGCTCAGTAGTTGAGCATCAACCTATGAACCAGGAGGTCACGCTTTGATTCCTGGTCAGGGCACATGCCTAGGTTGCGGGTTCAATCCCTAGTAGGGGGGTGCAGGAGGCAGCCGATCAATAATTCTCTCTCATTGATGTTTCTATCTCTCTCCCTCTCCCTTCCTCTCTGAAATAAAAAATATATATATTTTATATATGTATGTTTGTGTGTGTGTGTGTGTGTGTGTGTGTGTGTGTGTGATAAGAAGATGATAAGCTAGAAAAAGTGAAGGCAATTTTGGGAATGTTTATACCAGTCACTGGTACCAAGAAACACTCCCACCAAGATTTGGGGACTGGAAGAAAGATGAGGTATCTTAAGATACAATTCCTTAATTGACCTTGAAGAGCAAACTCTGTCAGACATAAAAGAGTCTGGCTTTGGTTCTCTAATGGGGCCAAAACAGGACCCTTGCCTGCCTCCCTGTATCACTCCAGAGTCTGGGCATACACCTCATTCCCCTCCAGGTGTGCTGACAGCACACACCCCTCTCGGTGAGCTAGTGAGCCCCGCGGTGACAGGTCACGCTCTGAGCGAGGTCACTCTCTGGCTCTCTCTTCATCTGCTCGCAAAGGGAAAAACAGACTCGGCCGCTGAGCCTGGCACCACCAGGTTTGGCCATTCTTGGTTGTTTGCCTGGGTCCCAATGTCTCCAGCTCCCACCCCTTTTCTCTGACCCCCCAATTTCTGAGCCCCTTGCCTGTGGCCCTCCCCCAGCCCAGCTGCTGCATGTGCCAGCCCCCACCCAGGAGAGAACGAGGCTCTTGGAAGGGGATAAATGGAGGCTCTGTGCAGGCTTGCAGCTGAAATGGCCCTGTGCGCGGCCACAGATGGGCCTCCTCTCCCCCTCCACATTTCTGCGTCAACAAAGCATAACCTTGTTTGGATGACAGTCGCCCCATGTTTTCCCCATGACAATGCTTGCCTTGCCTTTGCCTCCCAGTGGCATGTCTCAGGACATCTCTGTTCTCGGAAATTGGGAAAGAGTGGTAGGGTGGGAGGCCTCGCATCTTGTCAAAGGCCTTTTAAGGCCTTCTCAGTTAAGATCCACGTGAAGTCTGCAATGGAATCAGGAGACCCAGGGGAGAAGCAGTGTGGGGCCCCGAAAGAGTCCTGGTGTCCACATCATAAGCCCAGGCTTCTGGAGTTGTCTCTGAGCATCTCTGCTGAACCAGCCTTCCCTTGTCTGGTGCTGGCACACAGAAGTGAACCAAATTCTACCCTCAAGGGGCTTTCTGACCTTTGGGCGGGGGGGTCTTGTTTTTTTGGGTTTTTTTTCTGCTAAGGCTGCCAGGGCTAAGCAGAAACCAGTTAGACTTCAAAGCCTAGTTCAGCCACTACCTCTGTGACTTTAGACAAGTCACTTAACTTCTTCAGGCTTCTTCTCCATTGGATGGCGTTAATAATGTCTGCCTCCCTTCTTTCTTCCCTGGGATGCCCTGAGGATGAAATGAGATGAAGAATGGTCTTGTAAATTGCTAAGCCTGGTGGAATCTCTTACCCTCCGGCACTGTGTTGTGCCACCAGGCCAGCAGTGGTTGGCACAGCAGGGACATTTCAAACCCTCACCTGGCCAGAGGAAACCCCTCAACACATACAGGGTCTGCAGTGTGACTCATGGTGGCTTCTCAACATTTTTGTAGATGGAAAGGCTAAGGCTTGAGAACACGGAGTCACATGCCCGGGGTCCGGGTGTCAGGCAGGGGTGGAGGCTGTCTCCATCTCGAGGCGGAAAGCACCCAACCTGAACCTGTATGCTAAGCTGCCTCTTGAGAAAGCAGAGGAGTGAAAACAAGAGTCTGCAAATTGAATACTTGGTTATTGGTAAAAATGATTTCTATCCTACTGACCACATCAGGAATCAGTCACCGGTACCCAAGGTGTTCCCGAACCTTGGATCTCGGCATCTCGTGTGCTCTGGTGCCAGCCCCCTCCTCGGTTTTCATTCTCAGCTAGGTGTGTGCAGGAACTGACCCGGCTGTCTTTCTCTGGCCTCCTTTGCAGAGGTGGCGCGGAGCTGCTGTTCGACGGTGTGAAAAAACATCAGGTCACCTTGCCTGGACAGGAGGAGCCCTGTGAGTATGGGTGTCTGAGCCCCTCTCTGGGGTACACTGGGCAGGAGTCTACAGGGTCATTCAACCCCGTTCAAGTGGGAATAGGTCAGATTTCCTGGCCAGAGGGAAGGAGGAAGAGAGATCACCAGGGTACCCTTCGCCATCCTCTCTCAGACCAGCCAGCTTTGCAGGAGGGTGGTGGCGTGCCTAAGTCTTCATGAATGTGGGTTAAGTGTGCATCCCCTTAGGACCTTAGGCCAGTGCGCTCACCTCTCTTAGATTTAGTGTTCTTATCTGTGAAGTAGGATGGTAATCTCCAGCTCTCAGGGTTGCTAAAGGGAGCATCTCTATTAACTTAATTTTTAAAGTGTTTTTCCTTTATTGATTTTAGAGAGAAAGAAAGGAAGGGAGAAACATCAATTTGTTGTTCCACTTATTTATGCATTCATTTGTTGCTTCTTGTATGTGCCCGGACCGGGAATTAAACCCGCAATCTTGGTGTATTAGGATAATGCTTTAACCAACCGAGCTACTTGGCCAGGGCTAAGGGAGCATCTTTATTATTATTATATGGCAGCAGAGAGATGTTCTCATGAAGGTGGGTAATCCTCACCGAGGATGGGAAAAGGCACATGGGCTCACATTATGGTAAGAGGATTCAGATGAGAAGATACCCAGCCAAAAAGGAAGCTGGAGGAGGGAGGATGACTGAGAGAGACAATGGGCTTTTTTCTTTTGTCCATTTAAATACTGGTTCATCTTTCTTTAACAAACATATACTGAGCACTTCCTGTGTGGCAGACCATGTACCAGGCACTGGGGAGACAGCCATGAATGAGAGCCAGTCCCTGCCTTCAAACTCTGGAGGGGCGGGGGGTGGGAAGCTCATTTTAGGGCCTCCTTTGTGCCAGGCATAGAACTAGTTACTGGGTATTCGGTGCTAGTGAAACAGATATGGTTCTTGCCCTAATAATGGGGGTTGAAGAGGTCCAGCTGGATAAATATCAGTGTAGCCCAGAGGCAGGGGTGGTATCACTGTGGAGATGCACCACATTCCTAGCAGTGGGTCCTCGTCAGAGAAGAATGCTCAGGACCCTCAGGACTGAGAGCCATTTTCCCTAGGGCCGAGACGCTTCAGGGGAGAAGAGGAAATCAGTCTTAGGAGGCAGGGGAATGAGGTTCCTGGAGGCAGGCAGAAGAAAAGGTCAGGGCGGTTTGACAGGGTTCTTCTGGAACTGGACGCTCATCTGCCAGGAATCAAACAATTATTCCCCAAATTCACTGGCTGCCAAGGTTATCTCTGATCCTCCTCCGGGTCCGAGAGCAGTGGCACAAGGTAGGTCTACGTGCTACATTCAGAGGTTGGGGGACACTCACCAAGGACCAGGGCACTGCCCCCTTTCAGCTGGTGGTGGGTATGAGGCTGGGGTTAAATGTCAGGGTTGTGGGATTGTGTGTGTCCTCGGTAGGGAAAGAGCCAGGGTGATGCAGGTGACTGTTTCTTAGTTTGACTGATGGCCATGCAACTTTGGGAGGGAACACGAGGCTCTCAGAAGAAGCCTTAAAGACCTGGCTGGGCAGTGATTAAAATACCACAAATTACGATTTATTTCCCCCTGCATTTGCATGGCACGAATGTCCCCACGTTTAATAATTCCAACCCTTTTATTCATTCATTGGCCAAATGCTCACTGAGTATTAGTACTTTATTCTTTCCTGTAGTTGGCATATATTAATTTGAGTGCCTCCTTTTTGCCAGGCATAGTACTAGTTACTGGGTATTCGGTGCTAGTGAAACAGATATGGTTCTTGCCCTAATAATGGAGCTTACGAAAGTGGTGCCAGGCAATAGATACGTAGATACATACGTGTATAACTGTACAAGTGGTTGTCACGGGCATGAGAGCAAAGGGGTGCTTTCAATTAGACAACAGGTGGTCAGGGAAGGCCTCTTTGAAGAGGTGACCTGGAGGCTAAGTCAGCCCGGTAAATGGGAGGGACAGCGGAGGGGCTGGGGCCTGCTTCAAGCAAAGCAGGTAGCCCTCGGGAAGACCCCCTGGTGAAAGGCCTCAGAATGTCAGGGCACTGAAAGAAGTCCAGTGTCATGAGGGGCACGTGCTGAGTTTGGCGTGGTTGGCAAAGCCCCAGTTGGTTGTGTAAATAATTGTCACAGATTCCTAGGCGGTAGCTATCATTCCATTTTTAAAAGTGGCCACCCAAACTCGGGTGTCATGTGTCTTACTCCAGTCATACAGTTGTTTACATGGCAGAGCTGGGATTCAAAACCAGATTTCAGGGTCTAACCCATCATCATTTACCCTAAGAGGCTCCCTGAGTCACATAACATCTCACACCTGCAGTGTACTTTCCAGTTTTTACACTTTCATTTATACTCATGCTTTCAGCAGCTACTTACGTATTTTGACTCTCATAATTACCCCAGCAAATACTATCTATCATCAAGGAAACCAAACCAAGAGAATGGAGACCTGTCCAGAGTTACTCAGGAAGGTGGGCTAACCAGGTTTGCAATCCCTCCTCCTCCATTTGCTGCTTACAGGGCAGGTGGGGCCTAGCCTCCCCTCTCTGGAATGAAAGAAAAGGAGACGAGAGGGAAGCGGAAGTGGTCCCTCTGCTCAGCCTTGGGCCCTTGGCTGTTACTCTGCTGCTGGTTCCCATTTTTGCCCTGCCGTGCCCAGAGGCTCGGGTCACATCGCAGCCGCAGAGCTGGTTGGCAGCTGCCAGGCCTTACCCTGGCACATGGGAGCCCAACAGTTGCCACTGGGAGAGTCTTACTCTTCTCCCCGGCCCGTGCCCAGATCTGTTGTCTGGCAGCCTTCCCAGCCCAGGGGCTGCCACTTGGCCAAGTAGGTCCTGGAGACTCCAGCAGAGAAAATAGCAGCCATAAGTTTATGGGTTGTGACAAGTCTCACAAACAAGGAAACTCCAGGGCCCTGGGTCTTGGGCCAGGGGACAGCTTCCAACCCGGCCAATTTGGGAGAAGAGGATGGGCAAAGCCAAAGTGGGTGAAACTGCAAGCAAGGAGCCTGGCATTGCCAATAGCGAGTCACTTCTTTCTGTGAGCCTGTCCTCCCATCTGTACAATGGGAGGTTGGGCTAGATTTCATATTCACTGATTTGGTTATCTATTTGACATCTACATTTTGGAAACATTGCTTTCAAAGCAAGTATACAATTCTGGGAAGCAGGGATGGGGAACATCTGGCCTGTGGGCCATATAAGGTCCAGGAAATCATTTAGTCTGGCCCTGCCAAGGCATTGGAGTGAGTTAATTAAATGTTTGACCAAATATAGTAGGCTAATTTTTATTTTATTTTTTAAAAATATATTTTATTAATTTTTTACAGAGAGGAAGGGAGAGGGATAGAGAGTTAGAAACATCGATGAGAGAGAAACATCGATCAGCTGCCTCCTGCACATCCCCTATTGGGGATGTGCCTGCAACCAAGGTACATGCCCTTGACCGGAATCGAACCTGGGACCCTTCAGTTTGCAGGCCGACGCTCTATCCACTGAGCCAAACCGGTTAGGGCATAGGCTAATTTTTTAAGTTGATAAATTTGTATGGCCCACAAATGATGTTGTAAATATACAAATGGCCTTTGGCAAAAAAAAAGGGTTCTCCACCACTGTTGTAGGGGGACATCTTAATAGCCATCTCCATGAAACAGGTCATCTGGGCACCCACCAGCTTTGGGCATTGTGGCTGCTGAGGGCTGGCTTTTTGCTTCAAGGATCCCTTTAACTCAAGGCTTCCAACCTATGCATGGTGGTCAGTGGCCTGGAGCAAACCCAAAACATGGGTAGACAGACTGCCCCACCAGGGGCATTACCTGCCCTGACCCGCAGGAGGAGACGTGTTGGCCTCACCTTTCCCTGCCCCTCTTCCTCTGTCCTGCCATTGTGTTAAAGGGTGGCTGACTAGGGAGGGTAGGAGCTGGAGAGAGCTCCCCTGTGCTTTAAACTGCTTATTATGCATTTCACAGCCTCTCTGGGGCCAGCTGTTCTTTTCTTTGCTCTCGGCCTGTTTGCAGATCCCCTCCCCACTGCCATCCTCTCCCCTACAACCCCCCCACCCCCACCCCAGTCCCTGTGCAAAATTGCTTTTGAAAAGATCCACTTTCTGCTTAATTAAACAATGAGGAGCGTCCCTTTGCACATCTGTAAACCTCCTTCTGAGGCCAGTTTAGCCCACAAACTGCTCCTTTCTTACCCCCATTCACTTGTAAATGGACCCTCTGATGTTCTCTCTACCCTCTCTTCTCTTTTATTCCCCCCATCCCAGCTCATTCTTTGCCCTTTTCAACTAAGGCCTGGGGTGGGCTCCCAGAAGAGCCTTGCTTGGAGCCTAGTAGACTTGGTGGGGGACAGGAGTGGTTTAACCTATGGAAGAGAAGACTCAGGGGAGCCAGGGTCCATCTCTCCCAAATCTCAAGGCAGGCATGGGGATGAGGGGACACATTTGCCGGCATGGTCCCCGGGGACCAGCCAGGCTCAGTGGAGTGACAGGAAGATAGATTTCTGGTTGGGGGAAAACTCTCCCTGAAGCGTCAGAGAGAGGCTGGATGAGGGTCTGTTGCAGCCAGGATTCAATATCTGATAAGACCTTGAGGTTGTTCTTTCAGTCTGAAGAATCTAGGCTTGACTCTGTGGGGTGTGTGTGTGGGGGGGGGGGGGGTGTCACAGTGGGTGGCCAGTGTTCCCAGGCAAGGACAAGCCCACCAGGGTGAGGGATTCTGGTGGGAGCCTTTTTAGGTGCTCTCTAAGGGGCATCATGGTGCCCTATTGCCAGCAGCTTTTTTTTTTTTTAAATATATATTTTATTGATTTTTCACAGAGAGGAAGGGAGAGGGATAGAGAGTTAGAAACATCGATGAGAGAGAAACATCAATCAGCTGCCTCCTGCACACCTCCTACTGGGGATGTGCCCACAACCAAGGTACATGCCCTTAGCCCCGTGGTCAGCAAAACACGGCTCGCAAGCCACATGCGGCTCTTTGGCCCCTTCAGTGTGGCTCTTCCACAAAGTACCACATGTGGGCGCGCACGTACAGTGCGATTGAAACTTCGTGGCCCATGCGCAGAAGTTGGTATTTTGTGGAAGAGCCGGTATTTTGTGGAAGAGCCACACTGAAGGGGCCAAAGAGCCGCATGTGGCTCGCGAGCCGCAGTTTGCCGACCACTGCCTTAGCCGAATCGAACCCGGGACC
The DNA here is from genome assembly GCF_000147115.1 of Myotis lucifugus. Classification (NCBI taxonomy): domain Eukaryota; kingdom Metazoa; phylum Chordata; class Mammalia; order Chiroptera; family Vespertilionidae; genus Myotis; species Myotis lucifugus. The sequence continues at coordinate 196,101 of NW_005871513.1, forward strand.
TTTCAGTCCGCAGGCCGACGCTCTATCCACTGAGCCAAACCGGTTAGGGCTTGCCAGTAGCTTTTAGGAGGTTCTGGTAGCCTGGAGGATCAGGACTCCTAACTCACTGGGCAAATGTACATTTGTCCTGTGTGTGTGATGCTGTGTTGGCCTGCTGCTGGCCTTATGCCTGAATCCTCACAGCAACTCTTTGGTGGTTGGATTATTGTCCCAAATTGTCAGAGGATGCCATTGAGACTTAGGTAAAGTGACTTCCTATCAAGGCCATCTGGCACACACGTCCCGGCTCCAGAACCCAAATCCTTAACCACTCGGCCGCAGGCAGCAAGCAGCCCCCATCACTTATCACTGACTTTTCCCCAATGGGCAGGCCGGGTCCCAGGCCTCCTGCACTGGAAACCTTGTGTTCGGGTGCCCCTCTCCTTCTGGGGCTGCGTGCTAGGGGCAGTCTGGCCTCTAGCACCCAGGGCCTCGGGATGTGGTTCCTTCTAGCTGGGTTGTCCTGGCAGCCTCATTGGGGTCTGAACATCTAAAATAGAGAGAAGGCCAGTGTCTGGGGCTCCGTCACCACTCTCCAAGTTAGTGAATCCTCCCGGGGCGGGGGGCGGGGGGTCAGTTGGTTGGAGTATCGTCCCATACACCAGAGGGTTGTGGGTTCGATTCCTGGTCAGGGCACATACCTAGGTTGCACATACCAGTTGAGGCATGTACGGTAGGCAACCAACTGATGTTTCTCTTTCCCTTCCTCTCTCTCTAAAATCAATAAAAGCATATCCTTGGGTGAGGATTAAAAAAAAGAAAGGTAGTGAATCCCACAAAAAAAATCCCAGCTAGTCCCAGCACTGTCTGATTAATGGTTGGCTGACTGTACCCCACTCTCCAAAGTGGTCTGAACATATCCCCAGGATGCTAGACCCCGGGGCAGAGTGTGGAAGCTCAGGGCATCAAGAGAGGGCAAAAGGTACTGGTTCTTCTGAATCATAGAAGAATTACAGCATGGATATGCCAGGCACAGTGCCAAGAGCTTTATATGAATCATCTCGTTCGATCCTCACAACAGCCCTATGAGACTCTTAATTCCCATTTGCAAAGAAGGAAGCTGAGGCTCATGAAATCTTTACCCAAGGTCACGTAACTAGGAAGTGATGGAGTCCAGGGCTGTGTGTAAGGTTCTGTGCTGTGTGCTATGGCCAGTGCTGGGTCCTCAGAACACTCTAGTACCGGTGCCTGTACATTTGAGCTGAATCTTGATATGTGTGTCAAGGCAGAGAAACACAGAGCACAGTTCCAGGCAGTGTGGGTTCTGTGCCCTCGGAGCACAGATTTGGTGAATAACCCTGGGTTTCATGGGGAGAGTGAAGTCTCTTCCAGATCTGGCCCCTGAAACTGCTCATGCCAATCTTCTTGCCTTCTCTGTTCTGTTACCTTGAACCTGCCAAATCCCTCCTGCCTCAGGTCTTCCCATATGTTCTTCCTTCTGCTCCCCCATCCTACCCTATTCATTCTTCAGGCCTCAGCTTCAATGTTAACATCCTCAGAAAAGTTTTCCCCAACCCTACACAAAGGAGCATTTATCATAACTCATTAAATAAGTAATGTCTGGCTTCCCTGCTGGCCTGTCAGCTCCATGAGGGTAGGCCGTGTCTGTCTTGCTCACCGCCATCTCCCTAGCACCTGGCACTACTAGTTGCTCAGTAAATATTTATCTTGAGAATGATTGCATGGGATCCCAGCAGGAAAAACACCCTCTGTAGCAGTGGGAAGGCAGCAGGACTCAGCGGGAAGGTAAAAGTGAGATTCCCCAGAGCCATCCTCAAGCCACCAGCCCCTGACTCTGCTTAACCCTTCCTCCTCCCCTGGGTGCCTTTGGAAGCCGACCATCTGGCTTGGAGGCCATTTGCATATTGTCTGGGCCTCAGCAAGCCTAGCAAGATGTCCCTGGGGGGGGGGAGGGGGGGTGTTTGAGGCCAGGCCTAGTGGCCCTTGCAGCCTGCTCTGAGTCCCATCTCTCCCCACCCCCAAATCCAGGCATGGGGGAACAATAAGAATGGTGATGTGGTGGCCTCACCATGGTAACAGGTTATCAAGAATGTGGGCAGGCCTGAGGGGTGCAGTGGAGGGAGGGAATGACCTCAGCAAAGAGGAGCATCATGATAAATGAGCCAGCACCGGCAGCAGACTCACCCCGAGCCCACCCCTCTGGGACTCCAGGATGGTGCTATCACTCTGATGACCCCGACATGACTACTAGCCACCACCACCCCCCACCCCCCAGCATCTCCAGAGTGAAATAGAAGCCCCTTCCTTTTACACAACTGGGGCTGGTTCTATACAGGACAGCCAGGTTGTGGAAGTGCAGCTGGTGGCCCTCAGGCCAGGCACTGCCCAGTCCCTCTCAGTGCCTCTGCACACACAGGCAGAACCCTGCCGCCAGGGCTGGCTGATGGATGTGTCAGACTCCGGCGGCTCTATCGAGCGGCCACAAGATGTATGGGCTGGCGGCCCACCAGACAGTGCCAAGATGGAGGCCAAGGGGAAACCTCTGAAGCTCGGGCCTCAGGGGAGCACAGCCAGGCGGCCAAATGGACTGCAGCTCGTTGGAGGCAACGCTCCCCGTCCCCTGCCCACTCCAGGGACCATGAGGACTCCCGTCTGCTTTGTTTAAAAGGAATTTTTAAGCCCTAGCCGGTCTGGCTCAGTGGATGGAGCGTCGGCCTGCGGACTGAAGGGTCCCAGGTTTGGTTCCGGTCAGGGGCATGTGCCTTGGTTGCGGGCATGTCCCCAGTGGAGGGTGTGCGGGAGGCGGCTGATCGATGTTTCTCTCTCATCGATGTTTCTAACTCTCTATCCCTCTCCCTTCCTCTCTGTAAGAAATCAATAAAATAGCCGAAACCGGTTTGGCTCAGTGGATAGAGCGTCGGCCTGCGGACTGAAAGGTCCCAGGTTCGATTCCGGTCAAGGGCATGTACCTGGGTTGCGGGCACATCCCCAGTGGGGGATGTGCAGGAGGCGGCTGATCGATGTTTCTCTCTCATTGATGTTTCTGACTCTCTATCTCTCTCCCTTTCTCTCTGTAAAAAATCAATAAAATATATTAAAAAAAAAAAAGAAATCAATAAAATATATTTTTAAAAAAATAAATAAAAGGAATTTTTAAGGTGGCAGTCTCAGTGCGTGGACACTTTGCCCATGGTCCCGTGCTCTTCTGACATAGGATCCAGGGAAGCTGGCATGGAGCAGAGTGAGCCAGTTGGACCAGTGTGCAGCCTGCCTGCCTCCAGGGAGGGTGGTATGCAGGCCATTGAGAGTGTCTTACAACCCCGAGCAACGCTGGTCCTGTGTGTGTGACATGCTGCTGGGCCTGCCTTGCCCCAGCAGCCTTTCTCTCACCAACGTGCCAGGACTGACTCTAAGTGCAGAAACCAAGGCATTGCCTGGGCCCTTCTCCAGCTTGGCCTGAGACATGGACTCAGGGTCGGGGTGACTAGCTAGCCCCAAGCCCTCCACTGGCTTCTCCAACACTAGGTGTCTCCTTGGCCTTCCCCTCCTGGAGTTGTCTCTGGGAGAGAAGGAACTTCTGCAGCCTCAG
>NW_005871513.1:200150-202339 GCF_000147115.1 Myotis lucifugus
AGGACTCGTGGATGGGGTCTGTCTCCCCACCCTGCAGCTGTGACAGTCTCTGCTGCCTGCCTTGAGTCCCCCTTGCCTCTTCAAGCCTTCAGTAAGCGAGGTGACCCTTTCTCTGCAGACCTTCCTGGCGGTCACTGCCTCTGCTAACCCACTTCCTCCCCTTGGGAATCCACAAGTTCAGGGGCATGACAGCCTGCTCTCAAAGAGCCCGTGTTCCCTTCCTGCTGGCGCGGGCAAGGCACTGGGCAGCAGGAATCATTTGGGTTTGACAGTAGTTTGTTCTGTGCCTTCCTCTCCAGGGGACATCCGCAACCTCCTTGTCTGGATCAAGAAGAATTTGCTAAAAGAGCGGCCAGAGCTGTTCATCCAGGGAGACAGTGTGTGAGTCCCTTTCTTCCCTTCCCTGAGGGGGTGGGCAGAGGGAAGGAGTTCTGAGCCCCTCGCTGAGTGTCCAGCCACCGCCTTCTCCATTCCTGTTGTCTCCTTTGCCATCCCCTGACCCTCTGAGGAAAGAGCGTGCACTGTTGTTACCACACAATCGTTGGGGACTTTTTAACACCCAGGTCAGGAGACTGGTAAACTTCTCCCGGTCACCACAAACCTCCTTCTGGTTGCCACAAACTTGCTGTGGAACCTTAGGCAAGTTACTTCACTGCTCTAGGCCTTGGCTACGCTCTCTGTTCAGAAGTACTGAGGAAAAGAAGCTGCCCAGCGTCCCTTTCCTTCCTTGACAGTCTAGAACTTTCTGTGATGATGGACGTGTTCTGTATCTGTGCTGTCCAATATGGTAGCTGCTGGGCACGTGAGCCTATTGAGCCCTGGAAATGTGGCTAGTGTGACTGAGGAACTAAATATTCATTTATTTCATGGTCATTTAAATTTAAACATGCCTAATAGATACCATATTGGACGGCAGAGGTCTAGGATTCTAGGGGGTCACTCAGTGCATGTGCACACACAAACACACACACATTTGTGCCCACTGAAGACACCCCTACTCTCAGCCCACAGCCCCTCGACCTGTGCCAGGCCCAGCTCAGCCTCCTAGGCAAGGAGCCAGGTTCCAAGTGCACAGAAGTCACTTCTGCAACAGGCCAGCCTCAGGGGTAGAAGCGGTGGGCAGGGTACTTGTGGGACTCGTTCATCTGCCCTGAAGCAGAGGTCACCAGCCGGTCCTGGGGCATCCAGCCCCGGGCTCAGATCATGGTCCGGGAGTCATGGAGGCCACCCCCAAGGCCAGCAGTACTTCTTGGGCCACTGCCAGCAGGAGCCAGGCAAGGTACCCTGCCTGACACCAGGCAGGGCTGCCGTAGGCTTTTGGGTGCTCGGAGCACTGGTGGCCTCCCTGGCTTGGAAGACTGAGACAGACCCTTGGAAAAACATGCAGCTGCCAGTGGGCACCACCACAGACGCAGGCGGGAAGCACCTCACATCATCCCCGTTCATCCTCGCACAGGCCTCGTGGGGGAGGCACTGTCATTTGCCCCACGTTCAGCAGAGGAAACTGACACTCCGGGAAACAGTGACCTGCTGAGACCTGGGCGGCGGTGCTGGGATTTCCGTGTGGCCCCAAGGCTGTGACTGTCTGACCCTGTTTCCATTAGATTCAGACTGTCACCTCTGCTTCCTGGGAGATGTTTAACAGGAACCTCAGGAGGAAAGGCTCCCACCACACTCTCCTCAGCCCCAGCGTCTAAGCCTCTCTGTCCTTGCTACTGCCTGCCCCCTGCCCTTCCCTCCCTGCTATTCACCACCATCTTTCCCACAGGCGGCCAGGGATCCTGGTGCTGATTAACGATGCAGATTGGGAACTGCTGGTCAGTACCTCGGGACATCCCTCCCCCACCCCTGCCCCTCCCGGCTTTAGTGGGCAAGCCGAGGGCCTTTCCTGAGGCCCAGACAGGGTGACTGAAGAACCCTCCGTCCCACTCTGGCCTCCAGACTGAGGCCACTCCGGTCTCCCACCCGAGAGGAAGGAAAGGGGAGCTGGGGGAGTGGTGAGCTGTCCTCCATCCTGGACATTTGCAAGTTAAAGTACAGGGTACCTGGTTTTCTGGTACATTCTATCTTTCCCAAAACAACCAGGTGTGCGCGTGCACCCCCCCACCCCCGCCCTCCCGACACCTGGGGAGAAACTGGGAAAGTGGCCCTGATGGTCTCCTCATTTCTCTCCTGGACCAGGGTGAGCT
>NW_005871513.1:202739-205937 GCF_000147115.1 Myotis lucifugus
TTTCGCAGGCAGGCACGTGAGCAGGGGCAGGCAGGCGGGCAGGTGCCTGAGCCCAGCACTCCCTCTCCCAGCAGCTGAGGTGGGGGAGGTGCCCCTCTGGTTTGACAGGAGTAGAGAGGGGCTCTGGGGCCAGGTGACCCAGCTGCCTTCCACTCCTGTGTCTCAGTCTAAACACGGAGTGACCACTGACAAGGCGCTCCAGCTCCAGGTCACAGTGTCTTCATGGGGAAGATGAATGGCCTTGAATAGCTGATGAGAGGCCCCTCCCTTCTCAAACATTGAAGGAGTCCCCGCCTCAGTTTCCCCATCTGGACAGCAGAGGGCTCTGCCTGTCCCCCACCGATATCATTATGGGACCCCAGCTGGGGTCCCCTATTCAGAGCTAACCCTCCTCCCCCCCACCCAGCAGCTGCTCTTCCAACCACACCCCTCCTTCTGCTCCCCCCCATCCACAGCCCTTGACCCTGGCTGGCCTTCCCCCCCCTCCCCACAGGCCACCAGATGGGCTCCCGAGACCCTCCCCCAGCAAAAGGCTGCCTGCAGCTCATTCTGGGAGGAGGGAGTAGGCTTAACCTTGGACTAGCAAATAGAGGCCTGAAAGGGTCAGCGTGCCTCAGTTTCCTCCTCAACAACAACTGAATAATTATAGTATCAGAAAACAGGGCTGATACTGATGCCACAAATGTAGACTTTATCTCCCTTCCCACCGCCTGCAAGAAGCAGGATGGGGGCAGGCAGCACCTGGTAGGCAGGGTGGCTCACCCCTCCTCCCTCCATCCCTCTGGAAGTCTTGGGGCCTCGGTGCCTGCAACAGCTGGCCTTGGGCAAATAAAAGACTAAGTTGTTTACTAGCCTTGCCTGGAGCTTTATCCGTAGAAACCAATGGCACCCCACAACCACTCAGCCATGGTCTCTGGTCCACCCTCTCTGCCCCCACCCAGGGCTTTCAGAGCCGCCCTTCACCCGAAAAGGGGGCAGGGGTTAAAACCCAGACTACCCAGCCTGTCTTGCAGGGGGTGACCTGACAGGCCGTCTGGAGAAGGGGTGGCAGAGCCAGTCTGTGCTGACCAGTCTGGGCCCCAGGAAACACGCTTCCTCACATGTCTGAGGCCAGGCTTTGTCCCACCAGCTGCAGCCAGCAGCCCCAGAACCCAGAGTGGGGGGTGCATAGATAAGACTGCTGAGCCCCTCCTTCCCAAGACCTGGAGAAAAGCTTTGGTTGCTGGAGGGAGATCGTAAATAAACAAATAAATATTAGAGCAGTAACATCATCCTGCCCAAAACATTAATGCAATGGTTTATGGTGAACTTTCTTTCACTCTATGGGGATGAAATGCCAGTTGGTTGTCCCAGCAGTGTGCTGGAGTTGTGGGGGATGTGCTTGCATCATTCTCAAGGCATAAGGGACCCACGCCCCCCTCCACTCTGCAGGTGGGGGGCCTCTGGACCTGTGTGGGTAGAGGCAGCCATATTGGGGTTATTGGTAGGAGCTGGTCTGGGTGCACATGAAGGCCAGTGTTGGGGTCCAAAGTGCTGTCTAGAGAGGCTGATCGACAGCCCACACTAGGTGCTGATGTCAGGGTCTCCATGGTAGGGAACAGCAAGGGACTTGAAATGGCCCCCCACAGCCTCAACTTTAGAGGATCAGCCTGCCCCCTGACCCCTGTAACCTGGACGTCTTTCCCTGCCTCCAGCCCCACTGGAGTGGCCGTTGTCCCACCCAGGATTCCAAGTCCTGGAAGCTGGGTGAGGATTCCTCTCACCTTTATTGGCTGAGGGGGGTCGATATGTGATAACCCTTCCTCCACTGCACCCCAATGAGTGGTGAGGAAGAGGAGTAAGGCAGAAGGACCCCTCGGAGGGAGGCAGGGAGGGATGCCAGCTCGGAGCCAGGGTCCACAGCATTTTGGGTCATTTTCAGCCCTGCCTCTGAGGGGTCAGGTTACCTGACCTCAGCCCCAGCCGTGCCCAACTGCTCCTTTCCCCAGGCGTCTCCTGACTCCCGCTTGTGAGGAAATAAACGAATAAGCCCCACTATCTCCGAAGATTTGTCTTTAATGAAAAGGATTCGTTTACCCAAGTTCCGTTTCCAAAGCCCAGGCAATTGCCGGGCTGGGATGCATCACTCCCCACACTTCACTCCGGCAGCGGCTGGAGGAGGCTCAGCCCACGGAGGGCCTGGCGGGAGGGGTGGGTTTATTGGGAAATTAGGGATCTGTTGAGACTTTTTTTGTATTGGGGTATTGGTGGGGGTAGGTGAGAACCAATTCAAAACGAGTTAGCGCATTCTGCCGGCATCAGCATCTTCTTTCGCTCCGACTTCCTGCGGCCGGCCCGCCAACAGCGGGCTCCCGGGACCACATTCGTCCCACTGCCGCGTGCCAGCTTCATTCCGGCCGGAATTTGAAAAAGGGGAAACGACGCGATCGGTTGGAGGACCCCCTCAGCCAGGACTGGTCACCCGCAGAGGAGAAGGAGGACGACAAGGATGAGGATGGCGGCGCTGGCGGCAGGGACCGGCATCCCTCCTTGGCGGCGGGGTGGCTGCGATCCCGGCGCTGGGGCCGGCCAGCCGCCGCTCGAGCGAGGGTCTCGCCCTCACGAGCTCGGTCCCTGCGGCTCCCGCCCCTGTTGCGCCCGGAGCTCAGCCACAGATGTCCAGCCACAATTCTCGGTTGGCCGCAGACTCGTACAAGAATTGCGTTTGGACAATCAGTGGCGAAGCCCCTGAGTTGAGGGCCCCGGTCTCCGGCGCGGCTCCGCTTCGCTCCTTAACAAGGAACAGACCAGGAGGTCTCCGCGCTGCGCATCCAGCCACCTCGCAGCGCATCCAGCCACCTCGCAGACGCCGGCGGTAAGGTGGACAGCAGACACGCGGATCCCGGCCCTGCGTGGGGAATCCCCTTCGCCCCGGGCGTGTGTCTCCTTCGATCGCGGCCCGGGGTCCCTAGAGTGGCCCTTGTTGGGTCTCGGCGCTGCCCCAGGTTGGGGGAATCTCCTCCGTCAGGCCCGGGGAACCCCGACTCCCCTCTCCCCGCCCCCAGCCTGGGCTTCCCGGGATCGCCAGGAATCCGGAGAGCGGGAGCGGGGGCCGAGGCCGGGTGGCGTTTCCGAGCCGGGGTCGGACCGCTGGGACTCGAGGGTCCGCGGGAGCCGATATCCCCGCGCACGCACCGGCTTGGGTGCTCTCCGCCTTCC
>NW_005871513.1:206058-223573 GCF_000147115.1 Myotis lucifugus
TTTTAGTGGGCCGCTCCAACAATACGGCCTGGCGCGGAGAAAGGGGCTCGGCTGCAATTGGTACTGGATTTGAATAACGCCACGGGGCCATCAATGGTCATTGTGTCGGCGGGTAATGAATCTCCGCTGTCTCTCGGGCTGGCCAGGCAGCTGCAACCTGCGCTCAGGCAGCTCTTAAAGACATAGCGTGCCCCTCCCCGGGGCGCCCCCCCTGCGCTGGCCGGACCCCTCGCCCTCCCACCCCCACCCTGTGTCCTAGACTCTCAGTGCCCCGCCTGCTCCCTCCACTGAACCCTTTGCCCACCCCCCTCCCTCCTCCTGGGCTAGGCACCCGCATCTCTGCCCTGCGCTCCCATGGACCTGACAAGGCTCCTGGCCTTGACTGAGCCTTCCTCGCGGGCCCAGGGGGCTCTAGAGTTTTTCAAGGCCCAGCCAACCCTGGCCTCCTCTCTGCATCTACACTGAGGCCTCCGGAGCCCTCCTTCCTAAACTCCTGCCCCAAGGGCTTCTAGCTGGAGGGTGAGGGGGAACAGTCTGGAGGTCAGAGGGTCACCCCTTAAAAGGCTCTGCTGAAACTTAAGGGAGGGGACGCAGCCCTGACCCCCAGGCTGAAGGTGCCGTCTCCAGTGACCACACCCCCCCTAAGAATCGCAGACTGCAGGGACCCAGGCTTGATTCCCAAGACACCTCCCGCAGGCTCCTAGGTACCTCAGCTCTCAGAGGGGCTGGGGGGGTGGAGCAGGGGAGGAAGAGGGGCGTGGAATCTAGCGTTGCTGTCCTGTCTCTTCCACTGGACATCCCACCCGTCCAGGAGGGCCGGGGCTGTGTCTGGCTCAGAGGCGCTCTCCACGCCATCTCTGCCAGGAGATGTTCTCAGTCTACCGGGGATACATACCCAGTTTGTGTTCCGCAGAGCTCAGCCTCGCTTTCCCAGGGAATTCACGCCCTGGAGGGGAGTGTGTGGCCATCCTTTCCATACCTCCTGCCCTCCATCCACCCCAGGGTTCCCCAAGACCCCAAAGCACCCCTGCCCTACCATCCTCTTTCCTCGCAGTCTGTGGGCCGCCTCAACACGTGCCCTCGCTGAATTGTCATTATCGGTGTGTCTATTCTCACTCAGACAGGAAATGGGTCCTACTGATCTTTGTGTCCCCAGAGCCCAGTATGGTGCCCTCCCTTCGATCAATCATTGAATATCCATTGGTAACTTAAAAATGAACCACGTAAACCTCTGGAAGTTTATTACAAAAGTGGAAGAAATATGACTTCTGGGGAGTAACACTTAACGTGAGGGCTTTTAGAGAGGGCGCACTGCTCACCGGTCCTCACCTTGGGAACTTCCGTATGCTGATAATAATACCCACAATGCTTTATGCAGGGTGCTTGAAGGGTAGTGGTAGCCTGCTGAGTCCCACAACTCTGGCAAGTGGGTATATTATCAGTCCAGTTTTGCAGCTGGAGAAACGGAGATTGGTGGCAGTTAAGTTCCTAGTCCATGCAACTGGCAGGTGATGATGGAGTCAGAGTTGGAACCCGGGGCTCTGGAACCTGCTGCACACTACAGTTTGCCAGCCTTTACTCCACAGACACGGAGGGGACTGATGTGAATTCATACTCAAAACTCCAGAACCCATCCCACCCTCCCCCCCAAAAGAGAAAAGAAAAACAGAGGGGAGGTGGAGCTCCAGACCCAGGAGAACACCCAGGGTCTCCTTATAAATTAGTCTTGCCCTGGCCTGGCAGCAGCACACCTTGTCGGAGTGGCCAGGGTGGTCTCTGCACGACCTGGGAACCCTCAGACCCCATTGGTCAGCTGCATCCCAGAAGGAGGGCTCCTCAGCCTCCGGGGAATGTCAGGGCTCTTTAAAGCCATCAGTCCTGGGCAGAAAAGGGCTCATTCACCTCACTCTCACCCTCAGAAACTGAGGAGACAAGAGGGGTCCTATTGCGAGTCATTGAACAAATATGTATAGAATACCTACTGTGTGCTAGTAGTGAGGGGCTCAGCAGGGGTCCCCAAAGGAGATGCACAGGGGAGGCAGGACACGTGGTGGAGGGAGCCACCCTGAGCGGTGGGGAGTTAGGTGATGGTGGGCGGGGCGCTGGCACTGGCACTGTTGTAGGCAGAGGGAACAGCCCACTAAAAGCTAATGAGCAAAAAGAACTTGGTGAGTTCTGAGAAAGAAAAATCTGGCGGGCCTAGGGCGCAGAGAGGAAGGGAAGTTTCAGATAATGCTAGAGTGACCCTGCCTGACCTTATAGGACACTGGGAGGCTTTGTGATTTTATCCTAACCCAGTGGGGATCCTAAAAGGTCTGCCACGTTCAGATTTACATTTTTTAAAAATATGTTTTTATTGATTTCAGAGAGGGGAAGGGAGAGGGAGAGAGAGAGAGAGAAACATCGATCAGCTGCCTCCTGCAAGCCCCTTCCTGGGGATCGAGCCCACAACCCAGGCATGTGCCCTGACCAGGGATCGAACCGTGATCTCCTGGTTCATAAGTTGCCACTCAGCCACTGAGCCACGCTGGTGGGACCGGATTTACGTTTTTAAAGGTTTGCTAGAGATAATGTATAAAGGATTGGCGAGGGGGGTTGGGCAAGCTGGACTATAGGAGTCCTAAAAATGGGGACTACTGGTTTGCAGGTGAGAGCTGATGGTGGCCTGGGTTTAGGTGACGGCAGAGCAGGGTTCAAAGCTGTTCTTTTGTTAATCTCCACCTGAGGATATTTTCCCATTGATTTTTAGAGAGAGTGGATGGGAGGGGGTGAGACAGAGAGAGAAACATCGATGTGAGAGAGACACATCAATTGGTTGCCTCCTGCACATGTCCTGACCCAGGCCAGGGATCAAGCCTGCAACCACGGTACATGCCCTTGACTGGAATCAAACCCAGGACTCTTCAGTCCACAGGCCAACACTCTTATCCACTGAGCCAAACCGGCTAGGGCCCAAACTGTTCTAAACAGTCCTGGTGGCCTTAGGCAGGCCACTTGGCAATGAGTAACATTTAGTGAGCACCTGAGGTGCATTGTGTGTATGTTGGAGGCTGAGGGGAGAGGGAAGGGGGAAGGAAAGATGAACAGTCTGATATTGCCTCTCTAGAAGTATCCATCCAGTGGGCAAGCAGACACACAAATACACAGCCAGCGCCAATGAAAGAAGCAGAGCCTCCGGAAAACACTAACTGAAGTATTAGCGTAGTCCTCTGGGATTGCAGGAGGTCAGTGATCCGTCCCAACAGGCGCACTGTGGGAAACCTTCTGGAAGAGGCAGCATTCATTGCCTGGGCTTCCAGGGCAGGTGAACTCCAATAGACTGAACCTTAGTTACTGCCTCTGTGAAATGGGGCCATTATGCCCATCCTGCCTCCCTAGAGATGGCTGTGGTATTAGGAGGACCCAAACACACCTTGCATTGGCTTGCAGTAAAGTTGTGTCATTATCTACACGCCCATGCAGATACATGTTCAGACTCATGCATGCGCTCAGCGTTCCTAGCCTCTGCTCTCTCCATTATCCCTTCTTTTTAAAAAAAATATATATATATTTTTAAAATATATATTTTTTAATTGATTTCAGAGAGGAAGGGAGAGGGAGAGAGAGAGAGAAACATCAGTGATGAGAGAGAACCACTGATCGGCTGCCTCCCGCACGCCCCACATTGGGGATCAAGCCTGCAACCTGGGCATGTGCCCCTGGCCGGAATCGAACCCGGGACCCTTCAGTCCACAGGCGGACACTCTATCCACTGAGCCAAACCAGCTAGGGCTAAAAAAATATATTTTATTGATTTTTTACAGAGAGGAAGGGAGAGGGATAGAGAGTTAGAAACATCAATGAGAGAGAAGCATCGATCAGCTGCCTCCTGCACACCCCCTACTGGGGATGTGCCCGCAACCAAGGTACATGCCCTTGACCGGAACCGAACCTGGGACCCTTCAGACCCCAGGCCGACGCTCTATCCACTGAGCCAAACTAGCCAGGGCTCCATTATCCCTTCTTAACACCAGGTCTCAGGAAGAAGGTAGCAAAGTTGTCCACGCTGCCCGTTAAGCATGTTCTTCCTCCCAGAACTGGCTTTTTAAAAAAAATTATTGTTGAAGGTATTACAGATGTCCCCCATTTTCCCCTCCGTGCCTCCCTCCACCCAGCCCCCTAGAGCTGGCATTTGACCAAACACGGTGCCCAGCACAAAGGACATGCTCAGTAAACATTTGTCGAATGAATGAATGAATGAATGCCTTATTGGAGTAGTAACTAAGTGAGTGGGTGGATGGACAGACAGATAGATGGTTGAAAAAACAGACGTAGAGAAACTTGAGTGAAAGATGAATGAATAAAGAATTGACTGGGTGCATGAGTGCAGCCAATCAGCTGAGGTTCTAGGTGTGGAACTAGAGCAGTGGTTCTTAACCTTCCTAATGCCGCGACCCTTTAATACAGTTCCTCATGTTGTGGTGACCCCCAATTTCATTGTTACAAATTGAACATAATTAAAGATAGTGATTAATCACAAAAACAATATGTAATTATATATGTGTTTTCCGATGGTCTTAGGCGACCCCTGTGAAAGGGTCGTTCGACCCCCAAAGGGGTCGCGTCCCACAGGTTGAGAACCACTGGACTAGAGGCATTGCTGTGGGTGGGCTCATTGAAGGGGTGAAAAGGGAGCTTCCTTCTTGCTGTGGCTTCAATTCTGTGCTTCAAAGGCAGGCCCAAGGCCCAAAGCATGGCAGACAGGTGCCCAGGGAGCAGCTGTGGCCACCGGTCTGTCAGGCTGTGCCAGATGTTTCCAACCCCGGAGTCCTGTCCCAGATGTTCCCATCAACCCAGGTTCGCTGAAGCCTGCAGTAAAGTTGTATCATGATCTACACACACACAGCTGTGGTAGCAGAAAGACTGTGCCACCACTCAGTATGCCCCAGGCCAGGCCCTGCCTGCTCCGGGCTCCAATCGCCCAATTGTACTAAGTTCTCTAAGAGTAGCCAGTGCTCTTACATGGTGACCAGCTGCGCGGCCTCCCTTCAGAGGTGAATGGACAATCTGACACGTCCCCAGTCTCGGAAGATGACAAAGCCAGGCATTGTCTTCACGCAGAGGGGATCCTACTAGTAAGAACCCTCTGCCCTGCGTAACATGTTTCAGTTTATGAAAGATGGTCCTCTCCATGAGATAGGGGAGGCAGGGGCGGGCAGCTTTCAAACTGCAGCAGCCACCTCCACCCACCTGGGCAGCTTCATCCCTTGATGCTGTGCTATGGTCTCCATTGCATGCATCAGTCCTCGAAAGCCTCTGACCGCCTGTCGTACTTGTCTCTCCATCAGAATGTCAGCCCTGCGTGGACAGGGATCTCGTCCTGTCCATTGCTGTATCCCCAGCACCGAGAACAATGCCTGACCCTTAGAAGGGGCTAACTTTTACCAAGTGCCTGGGCGAAGCGACAAGCAGACAGGCAGCTGCGTGGAGCACTGTGACCCAGTTCACAATGCCGCCCAGGCCCTGGGCACTGGCTAGCACTTCCGTGGATCACTACAGCTTCGTGGGAAATGCCTTCACCTCCTGATTCTGCAGACCAGGGACCTGAGGCTCAGAGAGAGAACAGACCTACTGAGTGCAGCCAGGGTTAGGCAGCAAAGCCCTCGTCCTTAACCGGGCCACCGGCTGACACCTCAGCACCCAGTGAGGTGGGCGCCATGGGAAGTTAGGAGTTGGGACTCAGACATATTGTTGGGTTCTGTTTGTAGCAATATCCAGAAGAGGGAAATCTATAGAGACGGAAAGCAGATTAGTGGTTGCCAGGGGCTGGAGGGAGGGGAAGTGGGAGAAATGAGTGAAGGCTAATGAGTACAGGCTTTCTTCGGGGGGTAATGAAAATGTCCTAAAACTGATTGTGGCGATGGTCGCACAACTCTGTGAATGCACTAAAAACCATTAGATTGTCCATTTTATTTTTAAATGTCTTTATTTTAGCTCCACTTTTTTTGTTGTTGTTGTTAATCCTCACCTGACGATATTTTTTCATTGATTTTTAGAGAGAGTGTAAGGGAGGGAGGCAGACAGAGAGAGAGAGAAACAGCGATGTGAGAGGGACACATCAATTCCTGACCCCAGGCTGGTGATCGAGCCTGCAACCAATGTACATACCCTTGACTAGAATCGAACCCAGGACCCTTCAGTCCATGGGCTGACGCTCTATCCGCTAAGGCAAACCAGCTAGGGCTTAAATTGTCCATTTTAAATGGGCAAATTGTATGTGAGTTACATTTCAGTAAAGCTGATATTAAAAAAGAGTTCTTGCCCTGGCTGGTTTGACTCAGTGGACAGAGCATCGGCCTGTGAACTGGGGGGTCCTGGGTTCGATTCCAGTCAGGGGCACATGCCCAGAGTACAGGCTCAATCCCTAGTGGGGTACGTGCAGGAGGCAGCCAATAAATGATCCTCTCTCATCGTTGATGTTTCTATCTCTCTCTCTCTATCTCTCTCTCTCTCTCTCTCTCTCTCTCTCTCTCTCTCTCTCTCTCCCTCTCCCTTCCTCTCTGAACTCAATAAAAATACATTTAAAAAAAAGAGTTCAGGTTCAAGGCTCTCTCTGCCCCTTCCCTGCTAGACACATTACTTCCCACACTCAGCTTTCTAACCAGTGAAATGGGAAAAATAAATGCCTCCTGGGGTTCATGTGAACATTAAATGAGATAATACTTGCCATGCTCCCCATTTGATCAAGGAGGAAACTTGGGCCCAGAGGAGGGAAGTGACTTGGCCCAGAATGCACAGCAGGTGGGTGACAGGTGAGGGCCTGGGGCCTGGTCTCTGGGCACTGCTTCTCCTTTTAGCATTAGGTGGACGGTCAGTGTCTGTGCACCTCCCCTCCCATCACCATCACCACTCTGTCCCATCTCCTGCCTTCCCTGGGGCTCTGAGGCCCTGTCTTCCCACTGCCCATGCCCGGGCACACTGAGGTATCAGGTTCCCCCAGAGCACAAGATGCCCTGTCCCCCAGCCCCCACCCTGCTCTCCTCCTGGGGCCATGATGCTGTCTTGCTTTTGCTTGTAATAAAGAAAATATTTCAGCTACCCTTCCACAGTTGCTTGGCAACCCCAAAGGAGGGTGGGGGGAGCAAAGGGGAGGAGGGAAGGGGGAGGACTCTGGAGCCAATCTGGAGACAAAGAGTAGGATTTGGGTGACATGGAGCCCGTTCTTAGTGCTAACCTGGCCTGGCTGGGATGGTGGGTGGGGGCGGGGGCTTCCTCCCACCCCAGTGTCTCACACCAATAAATATGGATTAGGGAAATGGGCAGAGTTTTTCCCACGGGCCTGAAAGGCCGCATCTGACCTTTCTACCCCCTTTATGTACCAACCTGACAGTCAGAGAGAGCAAAGAGCAGGACCCCTTGAGATGCCTCCCCCATGGCCTTCTGACTTGGGGAAACTTTTCACCCGCCTCCTCCCCCTGGCCCCAGCCCAGGTCACAGCCCTGCCTGGACCCTGTGAGGGACGACGAGGAGGAGGCTGGTTCTCAGATGGGAGTCAGTAGCCCCAGCCTCAGGGTCCACCTCAGGCCCTGCCTGCTTTGATGGCACAGAGCCAGGCTGGGGCCCCAGGTCAGCCTGGAAAGGCGCTCCCTGCCTCCTGTGCCCGCCTCTGTGCCCGGCTGCCCTGCCCACCTCTACCTGGAGCCTCCTCCATTAGGAGGCCTGTCTCCACTAGCCCCTCCTACATCCTGTGTCTCCTTGCCCCTCACTTCATGTTCCTCTTTCCCCACCACCCTCTTCTCCATTTGGTCTCCCTCTTTCCCTCTTCTCCTCTGAGGTGGGCCCCCTCTGCCCCAGTCCTCCTACTTCTGTGTCCCCCTCCCCCCCAAAAAACCCAAAAAACTAGGAAGCCCTTGAAGCTAATAGGAGGGTGTGAAGTGGGGAGGGCGGGGGTGGTGATCTCTCTCCCTGGTGCCCTGGCTCACTGGCCACCGGCTGGGGGTGGAGAAAGGCTGCTCTGAATGGAGTCAGTGTGGAGACAGGAAAAGCAAACACCGCAGCCTGGGCCACGCTGGCCTGTTGGGGCGGGGTAGGGGTGGGGGGACAGGATGGGGCAGAGGCCTGGCTCATCTCAGCCTCCCTCGAGCACCCCTCTCCTGGGCCCTGAGGGCCCATGGCTTCCTGGACTTGTGCCCCACAGAGTCCAGAAAGGGAGTGGGTTCAAGGGCTGGGGACAAGTTCTATTAGAGACATCTTCACCCGTTCCCTGCCCCACTGCCCCACCCCCAGCCTTCTTGCCCACCAGATGCCAGGAAAGTCTGTGCCCAGGAAGGGCTGTCTGCCACCTGAGGGCCTGCCTGACCAGCCCTTCTTAGCAGCAGGAACTAGGTGGGGAAGTCACCTTGTGCCAGAGACGGGTCCAGCAGTGCCATCCGCCTCCCCGGGACAAGGGGGACCCCAAGGTGCTCTGCCCAGGTGAGTGCTACACTGGCCCCACAGGCAGGCAGGGAGGGAGGGTGAGGCTGTCCTTATTGGGGCTCCCAGGGACCCCCGCACCCTCTTTGAGTCCCAGAGAATCTGGGACGTTTTCCACCGGACTGTCCTGCCGTCTGTCTGGGGTACACGTGACACTTGCAGTTTGATGAGGGAGCCAAAGAGATGATTCGAGAAACTGGAGGTAAAGTCAGGATGAGGGGAGGCAGGAGGGACTGGAGTCTGGGGAGCAGGACTCCTGGATTCCAAGCCAACCTTTAGACTAGACTTGTGGAAGCCCAGAGTCCCGTGATGGTCTCCTTTGAGCACTTCAGCTTCTAGAAGACTTTTGGAATGAGCTCAAGGGGGTTAGCATCTCATCCTGGGTGAGATGGTACTTGAACCATCTGGGACTTGAACCCACCAGGCCCCCTTAAGACGCCGAGGACAGCACAGTGTGTGCAAGGGATGCCGTGCTCGGCCCCCTCTCCTCCCCTCTCCACGGACAGCTTGGTCCCTCTGGATTTAAGGGACAGGCAGGCTCTGGACAGCACCTCCCAGGGCCTCCTCCTCTGTCTGTCCTCCCTCCAGGCCCCATGTGCAGGGCCAAGCATTCCTGCTCAGGCCCCAGGGAAGCCATGAGAAGCCACGGGTGGCCTCTGCCTTCAGATCCCAAAGACCAGGGCCCCCTTTGCCCTCAGGGTCTAACCATAGTCCCTCATGCTGTAATCAAAGCCCCACCCCTTCCTGGGAAGCAAGGTCAACAGCTGGCTGTATGCACGGCGTCCCCTGTGCCCATCGTGAGGTGTCCTGGCGGTGGGACCGGGCTGGGAGGGCCTTGCCGAATAACACCAGGCCACCCTCACCGAGGCAGGTGCTGTTCTAAGGCCTTCCAGGTACCTCACTGACGGTCACCACCCCCTATAAGGTGGTTCAGTCGTACAGATTGGAAAACTGAGGCCCAGAATGTTGAGATAACTTGTCCAGGACACACTCCCAAGAAAAATCGAGTTGGCTTTCGAACCCAGACCCTGGCTCCGGCGCCCTGAGTCCTTAACTGTTGTCTGTCCTGGCTCTGATGCCTAAGAGGTCCCACTAGAGGTCATTGTGTGGCGTCCCTGCATCTGGGTGTCTGTGCAGGCCCACCTCTGCTCACAAAGAATCAATCTCGCTTTTAAAGGCACCTGCTCCGAGGGTGGATTCCCCCTGGGGGTGATCAGACATTTATGTATTCATAGCCTTCTGGCTGGGGAAGAGGCCCTCCCCCCCAGAACGCAGCAGCGTCCAGCTGCCGCCGTACCTCCCGCTCCTCCCCACTGCGGTGTCATCAGAAGGGAACCAGCCCTGCCTGTGCCTCGGCTCCACACCCTCCAGCTGTGTGGGCCTGGGCAAGTGACTCAACTTCTCTGAGCCTCAGTTTATCAACTGTGAACTGGGGTTCATGATACACCAGCTTTGTGAGGTTGGTGAGGACTGAATGTTAAAAGGGGATGAAAAGACTATACCGCCCTGGCTGGTTTGGCTCAGTGGATAGGGAGTCAGCCTGAGGACTGAAGGGTCCTGGGTTCGATTCTGGTCAAGGGCACGTACCTTGGTTGCAGGCTTGACCCCTGGCCCTGGTTGGGGCACGTGCAGGAGGCAACCAGTCGATGTTTCTCTCTCTGTGTCTCTCCCCATCCCTTCCACTCTCTAAATATCAATGGGGGGAAAAAAATCCTTGGGTGAGGATTAACAAAAAAGAAAAAAGAAAGAAAAGACTATATAGCTTGTTACTGGAGAAGTTTCTCTGAACGGTTAGAGCGCCGGAAATCAGGAGGAGGAGGCACAGTGTTCTCGCCTGAGTGTGAAGCTGGCTCTTGGCGTCGCTTCTGCCCTGTCACTTGCCATGGATAGTTCATCGTTCTTCTCTCCCTGCGGGAGAGTACCGGAGGAAGATGCCGTCTGAGTGGTCTCCATCGTAGTTTAGAAAGGATGAAGGCCAGAGAAGGGTCGGTGACCACAGTGCCTGGTACCTGTGACATGCTCAGAATGAAGCAGTGAATACTCCTCTCCATCATCGGTCTCCATCATCATCATCGACCCACTTCTGCCTGCAAGGTCGGAGCCTGCAGCTTTTGGCCTTATAGTTTAGCCTCCTGATTACAAATAGGGAAACTGAGGTCCAGAATGGGAACTTGCAAATTGGTGGTGGAGCAGGAAGCAGCTCTCCTCGCTCCCCGCCCCCCAGTTCCCACTTGGGTCCCCATCTCTTCTCCTTCGCTCCTTTCCCACCTCTGGCCTCCTCTGGGGTGCCCAGGGTCAGGCCTTGGCACCCATCCACCAGGCAGAGCCCTGCCCGGGAGAGCAGGGAGAGAGCGAGCAGAGCTGGGAGCAGTGGGCTAGGAGCCCCGGCTGCCTGCTCAGCCCTGGCTCTTTGTCTGTGGCTTTGTGATGGTAAGTGCTGCTCCTAAATCAGGTCTGTGACACTGTTATTGTTGCCCAGGGCGCAAAGAGTCTAAACTTTTCCCCTGAGGTCAAGAATGTGGCCAGTCCCCAAGCCGCCCCGGAGCAGGGGCCTGGGTGGCTGGGGGTGGGGCTGGGGCCTCACCCTGCGCTAGGTCGAGATGTGGCAGGGAGGGGGTCAGCGGGAACAAAACGCTTTGAAATGCCTCCTCTCCATCACTGCCAACATTGTCCGCTGCCCACGGGGGGCCTGGCACCGCCTCGCCGGGGGCTCCGGGCCCCAGCCCTGGCCAGACCCGGCCCCGGCATCTGAAAATGGACAGAAGGTTATTGTCCCTCCCTGCAGCCCTTTGTCTGCCCCAGTTCCAGATGTCTAGGCTGGGACCAGGGAGCTGACCCATGGTGGGCAGGGGGAGGGGACAGAGGAGGGGAGCACGGGTCACTGCATCCTGAGGGGTCATTCCCAGACCCTGAGATCCCACCCAGCCACGGCCAGTCACCTTCTGGGCTGTCTGAGTCCTGGGATTGTCCCAGGTCCCTCATCCCTCCTCCCTTCCCCCAGGCCAGGGTCCAGCCTCAGGAAGGAAGGCCCTGGGGGTGCAGGAGTTAGGAGCAGGGCGCCTTGGGATCCCCATTCGTCCACCTGGTAACTATGCTCTTGGGCAAGTTGTGCCCCTCTCTCAGCCTGCTGTCCCCTGTAGGTGCCATTGTGCCAGGATCCATTCATTCACAAGGTAACCACAGAGCCCTCCTGGATGCCAGCTCCGTGCTGTGCTGGGCTCAGTGGTGGGTGGGCCACTCTGATCCTTGCCCTTTGTGGTTAATGGACGTAATAGTAAGGGGTTAACATTCCCACCCACTTTCTCGACGTTGGGTACCGTGCTGACAACCACTGGACCTGCGTTATCTCATTCTTTTCACAACAAAATTGAGGAGGCAGTAGGTACGGTTCTTGGTTCTTGTATCTGTTTTCCAGCTTTGGACACTGAGACTCTGAGAGGTAAAGTCTCTTGCCCAAAGTCAGGCTGCCAGGAAGCAGCGGAGCCGGGATCCGAGCCCAGGCTGACCGCCGCCACGAGAGGAATGATCTGCTAATAAATACTTGGAAGGTGTTGAAGGCAGAGCCTGGCAAAGCTGCAGACTCAGCCTGTGCGAGCTGTGGACGGTGTCCATGCCATTCCTCAATGTTCCCATTCCACAGATGGTGCTACTGAGACCCAGGCCGGGGAAAATAGTCTGGGGTGAGGAGCTTGGGGAAACGTAAATAGCAACACCTACAGTGATTCTGCAGCCGCCAGGGTCAGCCAGAGAGAGGCAGGCAGCCCCGTTTCAAACCCCAACTCTGTGTGGGCTTGGCTAGCTGACAGAGTCCCACCCTTCGGTGTCCTCATCCGCAAAAAGAAGATATCCCCTACTCCACGGGGTTGTGGTGAAAATTCAATCAGATTATACATTTAAATGCTTAGCACCGTGCCTGGCACACAGCAGTCATTAATGGTAGCTGTTCTTACTGTTGTTCCAAACGGGGTAACATTTATCCTTTTGAACCTTCCTCTCACCTGGGGTCACCTGAGGACAAGGCTCTGTTGAGGGGGTGGGGGGAGCTCGCAGTTGTTGATGGGGGTGGGGATAGCAATGCTTGGTTTTCTTGGGGTCTCTACAAGTCATGTGACTAGATACTCCTGCAGATCGGGGTGGGGGGGCGGGCAGAGGGATGGGCCGGGAGGGGAAGGGGCTGCCTGGGCCCAGAGGAGTTAACAGCTCCAGGCCCTGGCCCAGCCAGGCTGCCACGCTGCAGCCGGGCCACAGCAACGGTTTTAGCAGGAGCCAGGGCTGCTTCCTGATGGGCAAAACAGCTGGCGGCCGGGGAAAACAGCTGGCCTGGCCCCAGCCCCCTGAGGACAGCTCCACATCTCGGGGCCCGGGAGAGGCCGGCCTGGCCAAGAGGGAGTCCTTTGGAGAGGGTGTGGGTGTTGGGTGGGACTAGGGGATGAGGGCGCGCAGGCAGATTCCTGGAGCAGAGGCCGAAGTATGCTAGGTCTAAGCCGGAGTGGACAGGGTGACTCCAGCAGGATTGGGGGCTCAAGTAGGAAAGATGAGGAGCAGGGGAGCAGATGGGGGGCAAGCCTGTGCTCAGCCCTGGGTCCTCTGGGAACCGAGCTCGGAACCTGAGTGGGAGGGAGCCCACGCGGGGCTCCGAGTCTCCTATCTGCTGAGCTGCACCCAGAACCAGAAGTGGGGTGTGGGCTCCTCCTCTGGCCACAAAGCAGGACAGGGGCCCAGAGAGCCCCCAACCCAGGCGGCATGAAGCTGGCAGCTGGTAAGAGAGAGCTCCATCCCAGCATCCCTCAGCTGCGCCCTATTCCCAGCCTGCTTGGGACCCCCAGCCCTTGAGCTCTGGGCACTGGAGTACCTCCAGGCTGCCCCCACCCACGGGCAGGGAAACGGCACCTGAGGCCTCACATGAGGTCGGGCAGGGTAGGCAGAGGGTTAATGGGCGTGTGGCCAGAGTCCACTGGACCGGAGTCGCCTGCCTGGGCTCTTGACCCCCGAGTCCCACAGACTAGACACCCCTAATTTCTCTCTGACCAAGGGGTGTCCTCTAGCCCCCCATCCTAACCTCCAGGAAGAGGGGGTTGGTCCCCACTTGTGTGTGCCAACCTCTGCGCTCCTCTTCCTGTGAAGGCCAGTGGGCAGGCCTGGGAGCGGAGGCTCCCAGCGGGAAGAAGGCCCTGGGGAGGGGGACAGCTCTGGGGTCTCTAGTTCCTGATGCCACAGTGAAGCCTAAGGCTCTGGCGCCACCAGCTGGCCTTGGGCAGCACTGCAGTGGCTGAGGGATGGGAGTGAAGATGCTGTGGTGGGGAGAAACCCAGAGCTCAGCCAGATGTTGGTCCAGGAGGGCCTCTGTCCTCTTCAGACAGATGGGCCCAGTATTTCTCCAGGTGTGTGTCCTACCCGACCTGGAGGACGAGGCCTGAGGCCCACAGAACAGCAGCTTCAAACATTAGCCGGCTTCAAAATCACCAGGAAGCTCATTGGTTAAACCTCCACTCCCGAGTTTGTGATCCAATAGGTATGGGGAGGGACTTAGGAATTTGTATTTCTAACAATTTCCAGGTGAGGCTGCTGCTGGCTGATCCGGGGACCATAGATTGAGAACCGCTGTTTTAGTAACGCTGTGAATTTGGCCCAATGCTACCTTTAGAGTGTGTCTTATTATTCTGTTCTGGAGGGCGGGAGAAAAGATTGGGAGTGGGATTACAGGTGCTTGATCAGCTACCTACACAGTGTCTCATCCTCTTTCTATTGCCCTCGGGCCTTGCTCTGGGGCTGGGGATAAAATGGTGCTGAAGGCGGACAGGTCCTGCCTCAGAACTCACAGCCAGGCAGGTCTGGTGTTTGATCTTTCCACCCGCAAGTCTAAAGTCCGTTCAAAACAAGGCCTCAAACAGAACCTAATATATATTCCACCTTCTGGGGTCTTCCCCTTTCAGGAACTAGTCCAGCCCAGTCCCAAACCCTGTGGCTCATCCTGATTCCTCGCTCCATCTCCACATCTGATCCGGTTACACACCTCAGCCCCGCCCACCCACCGCATCCCTCCCTGTGCCAGGGTCTCCCGGCTGCCATCCCTGCCCCCATTGGCCACCCTCTGAGCTGCAGCCAGAGCAATCTTTTTTTTTCTTCCTTAATCCTCACCCGAGGATACTTTTTCCATTGATTTTTTTAGAGAGAGTGAAGGGGAGGGAGGAGGGAGAAAGAGAGAAAGAGAAACACTGATGTGAGAGAGACACATCAATTGGTTGCCTCCCACATGCACCCCAGCCAGGATGGGGATGGAGCCTGCAACTGAGGTCCATGCCCTTGACAGGGAATTGACGCTCTGACCACTGAGCAGCCGGCCAGGGTGAGAGCAATCTTTTTTTTTTTTTTAATAGATTTTATTGATTTTTTACAGAGAGGAGGGAAGAGGGATAGAGAGTTAGAAACATCGGTCAGCTGCCTCTTGCACGCATCCTACTGGGGATGTGCCCGCAACCAAGGTACATGCCCTTGACCGGAATCGAACCTGGGACCCTTGAGTCTGCAGGCCGACGCTCTATCCACTGAGCCAAACCGGTTAGGGCGAGAGCAATCTTTTAAAAGACACGTCATCTCACTCCTTTGGTTTTCCCCTCCAATGTCTTTTCATTGCACTTTTTTTTTTCTTTTGCACTTTTTTAAAAAGGCCTGGGTGGTCCTCTCCTCTCACCACACTCCCCTGGCTCACTTCCCTCCAACCACCCCAGCCTCCTGGCTTGTTCCCACCACAGGACAGTGACCCCATCTGCTCCCTCCACATGGAACACTGTCCCCCCAGAACCCCTGGCTCCCCTTATGCTCTGCGATGTCTTCACTGACACCTCGACTCAGTGTTACCTCCCACCCCAGCTGCTCTCTGTTCTTAGGAACCTGTTTCACTTTGTTCACAGCATCACTGTTCTTTGAAACAACCCACTAATTTATCAGCTGTTGTTTGCTCTCTATCTCCTCTCAGCAGAATGTCTTGCGTGCCCCAGTACCTCTGCTTGCACCTAGCATGGGTTCCACAAATATGCTGAATGCATGGGGTTATATAGGATGCCATGTAGGCTATGTCCCTCAGACATGACCTGGGGGAAGACTTTCCGGAGGAGGGAAGTTTAAGCTGAGGCTGGAGGGCCTGTAGGAGTTGGCCAGAAAGACCAGTTCAAGCAGAGGAACAACCAAAAAGGATGTGGGACGGTCCTAAAGCATGGAGTGTTCTGGAAACTGCACATGGTCCAATGTGGCTGGAGCAGTTGGAGAAGTCAGGAGGCCATGCAGGCCTCGTTGCCCCTTGAGGGGTTTGAGCTCTTTGCGGAGGGCAATGGGCAGCCCCCCTTCCCCATCAAGCATGTTAATGTCAGGCATTTTAGAAAGGGCCATTGGGTGCAGAGTGGCTTCCAGGGAGAAAGCCAGGGGGTGGGGGGAGCTGGGAGGTGCAGGGGCCCAGGTGAGTGGCCACGTGCAGGAGACGTTGAGGAGGTGGTCTTCCCAGGATGAATGGGGTGAGGGATTGGGCTGAGAGAGGGGGGTTTGTGATCAGTGGCACCAGGGCTGCAGCTTGCGGGACTGGGTGGGTGGAGGTGCCATTCGCTAGTGTTGGGAGGCCACCAGAGAGGGAGCAGGTTTGGGGAAAGGGCTGAGGTTCTGTTTTGGACAGATGGGATTTGGGTCTAGGTGGGCAGTTTTCCAGCAACAGGGAGTGAGTAGCTGCTCCATGTGATCAGCTGCTGAAGAGCGCCCTCTTGGGTGAGGAAGAAGGGCCCATTGGGGGCAGTGGCCAGGGGGATGTTGGTCTCGGCAGGAGCCGTTTGGCTGGAGCAGCCTTGGCCTATGTCAAGTTCTGAGTGGGGATGAGGAAGCAAGACAGGGAGCAAAGCAGCAATTCCCCTCCGAGAAGTTTGGAAGGAGAGAGAAGTAGGGCTGCAGCTGGGGGCCAGCAGGCAGCTTGGTGTTTTGTATTTTACGTTGGGGAAGATTAAAGTCCTTTGGAAAGTCGGAGGAAGGATCCAGAAGAGAGGGAGCTTTGTGATCCCGGAAGAGCAAGGGGATGGCATTGGGAGCCCAGGGGTGGTTCTGTCATGAGGAAAGGGTGCCTATTCCATTGTACCAGGTGGTGAGAGCAGAGGCTGGCTTAGGGGCAGGAGGTGGAAGGTTTGGAGGCTGGAATGGGAGTTCCCAGGTGATGGCTTCTCTTTTCTCCAAAAAGTAGGAGGAGGGAGAGGCCTTATGCCTTCCATTGCAGGGCCATTGGCTGGGAGTGGCCCCACCTGGACGGAAGCTTCCACTGGCCTGGTGGAGGCTCTGCAGCCAGGCTGAGACCTGGGCTCCAGGGTTCAGGGCCCCCACATCCTGCCCCATCACTAGGCAAGCCCATTCCTTGCCGGGCCCCCACCCCTTCGCCTCTGGGTGGACATAGTGTGCACAGGCCTAGCCCTCCTCCCTGACCCTGGGAAGCAGGCTTTCCTGGTGGGTGGGCGGGTGGTGAATGGAAGGGAACCTGGCTTCCTCCCCAGTCCTGTCTTCCAGCTCATCTTAAAAGAGCCTGGAGCCCTCGCTAGTTTGGCTCAGTGGATAGAGCCTCAGCCTGTGGACTGAAGAGTCCCAGGTTCAATTCCGGTCAAGGGCACGTGCCCGGGTTGCAGGTTCAATCCCCAGTATGCAGGTTCAATCCCCAGTAGGAGGCGTGCAGGAGGCAGCCGATCAATGATTCTCTCTCATCATTGATGTTTCTCTCTCTCTCCCCCTCCCCCTGGAGACCCCCTTCCATCTCAGCGGGGCCTGGACCCCAACTCTGCCCCAGGGAAGGCTGTGTCCCCAGGGGCTGTGCGGTGCCTCCTAGCTCCGCACTCAGCCTAAGAGTGGACTTTGCTCTCTTAAAGGATCGAAGCAGCGCCGGTGCCGCGACAGAAGCGAGGGCGATGACGCGCGGGAGACGCCAGGCTCCGACCGCCGCGGACGGCGCGCCCAGGTCAGGAGGACCCACGCGCCGCAAAGCTCGCTCCGGGCCCACGCGCCGCCTCGGGCTCCGCGGATTCCGCCTGCGCCCGCCAGAGGGCGC
>NW_005871513.1:224069-226414 GCF_000147115.1 Myotis lucifugus
GGAGTGGACCCCCATTTGGGGGGGTACGTTACCCCCATCCCTTTCTGGCCGGCACGGCCCAACCCCGGCCCCTGGCCCCGCCCGAGCCCAGCCGCGCCGCCACTCCCCTCGGCGGGGCCCGGAGCCCTGGGGGGCCGCGCAACCGCCGGAAGCGCTCGCCATGCGCGCTGCACGCGACGCCCCGCTGCTCCCGCTGCTGCTCCTGCTGAAGCCGCGGCTCCAGGTCACGGGCCTCGCGGAGCCGCCGCCCGCCGTGGTCCTTGCCATCCTGGCCCGCAATGCCGGGCACTCGCTACCCCACTACCTGGGCGCGCTGGAGCGGCTGGACTACCCCCGGGCCCGGCTGACCCTCTGGTGAGAGACCCGGGCCTTGGCACCCACTGGGCATCGCCCCCAGCTCCAGATGAGGCCGTCTGCGCCCAGTCCGGACACCGCCCAGGCAGGCTCCTCCCCGGGCAGACAGGCCCTCTTCAGCCCCTGGCCCTGCAGACTGACCTCTGAGGCCGTGGTCTGACCCTAGGACACCCACCCTGGCCCCTGCTCCCCCTCTTGCCACCTCCTCCGGGTGTAAGTTGGGCTGGGCCCCTCTTGCTGTCAGTGCCCACACTCCACCCCAGGGGACCTGTGGTTGCTTGACGTGGAGGGAGCAGCGGTAATAGCAGACATCCTCTGGGGCCCGGGGTGGCCGGCATCAGCAGGACTGGGGGTTCCTGGGGGGGCAGTGGGGGTGCAGTCAGCCCTGGCTCCAGACTGCTCTGCAGGGGAGTCAGACCTGCGCCCCCGCCCGCCGGGCTGGTCCTGCCAGCGGATGGCAGAGCCCCCTCTGCTCTGCCGCCCCCAGGTGTCCCCACAAGGCACTGGACTCAGCGGCCACGGCCTGTGGCAGCCAGAACAGGGAGGAGTCCCAAGCTGAGGTTGGGGATAAATGGAGGGAAAGGACAAACTACCCCTCACAACACACCGCACTCGGGCTGGGGTGGAGCCGTGGCCTGGGGAGGCCGCCCACAATTACCACATTTTGGGAGCTCATAGTTCCCACCCCTACGGGACTTGACACGTAGTTAGTCTTCATTTCTGGGGAATTGGCTTAAAGGGACAGTGTCCCCTAAAACCTGGCTTTTGTCTGAGCCCCCTCCCCCGACTCGGTCATGGGGGCCCTTTCACAGGAGAGGAGGAGCGTGTTCTGTGTCAGCCGAGCGTGGGCCCGTGCGCACTTCTCAGACACTCCGTGTGGTGTGAGCCTTCTCACAGCTTCCCAGCAGAGAGAAGCAGCAGCCCTTCTGTCCCGTCCCGACTCGGGGGGTGGGGGTGGGGGGTGGGGGGGGCTGACTGGTCACACAGCAAGGAAGGAAGGTACCCAGGCGCGTGCAGGTGTGTTCTTCAAGGCCGAGGTACTGTCCATCTTCCGAAAGGCGCTCCAGCTCTGCTCCCTCGGCCTGCTGGGTCCTCCTAGAGTCAGAGAGGCAGCAGGTGAAGCCCTGAGAGGGGCAGGCAGACCTGTGATGGGCACCTGGCTGCCTGCTTGCAGCCCCTCCTCTGCAGCATACCTACCGCCAGGCTCCTAGGAGAAGCCAGCCTCGCAGGTGTTGCTGCTCGGGGGGCAAGGCTGCCTCGGGGTTTGGTTCTTCTGTGGCTGCACCCCCTTCACCCTTCTTCCTCCTGTGTCCCACCCTTCTTCCTCCTGTGTCCCCAGGTGTGCCACGGACCACAACGTGGACAACACCACGGAGATGCTGCAGGAGTGGCTGGCCGCTGTGGGCAATGACTATGCAGCCGTGGTCTGGAGGCCTGAGGGGGAGCCCAGGTGGTGAACTGGTGGGGGGCGGGGGGATAGGCAAGAGCTGCAGCCCAGAGAGAAAAAGGGCCAGCCCAAGCCACAGGCTCCCGGCCAGGGCTCTGTCCACTGCCCTGCAGAGAGGAGGCACCTACCCCACGGGACATCTCATCTCTTTATCCCTCAGGCCCTACCCAGACGAAGAGGGTCCCAAGCACTGGACCAAAGAAAGGCACCAGTTTCTGATGGAGCTGAAGCAGGAAGCCCTGACCTTTGCCAGGGACTCGAGGGCAGACTATATCCTGGTAAGAAAGCCTGGCCTATGATTGGGATCTGTTTCTGACAGAAGTTCTGGTGTGACAACCTCCTGTAGGCTAGCGACCTGGGTCAGAATCAGATATTGAGCTGGGATCCCTATGCTTGAACTCAGACTAGATATTAAGCCTGGATTCCTGAGACAGATTCCAGGGTATATACTGAGTCTAGTTCCCCGAACTAGGGCTCAGAATAGGTCTTTGGATCTACTCCCAAGTCAGATCTCTGATAAAGGTTCTTAGATCAGCATCTCAGT
>NW_005871513.1:226514-379210 GCF_000147115.1 Myotis lucifugus
CTCTTTCTTTATTTTATACTAGCAGCCCAATGCAAGAAATTCGTGCAAGTGTAGGCCCTCACAGCTCCAGCTGCCTGCAGCCTGCCTCCCTGCCCACTGGTCATTCTGGAAGGTCATTCGGAAGGTCGTTCCAGAAGGTCATTTCGCTTTCTGGTCTAATTAGCATATTATCTCTTTATTATATAGGATTTGTATTATTTTCAGAGAGAGAAGGGAGGGAGGGATAGAAACATCAATGAGAGAGAATCATCAATCGGCTGCCTCCTTCGCGCCCCCTACTGGGGATCTAGTTGGCAACCCAGGAGTGTGCCCTGACCTGAAATGAAACCGTGACCTCTTGGTTCATGGGTGGACACTCAACCACTGAGCCACACTGGCTGGGCGAGCAGCTCAGTTCTTATCTCTGGACCCAGACTCTGAGCCAGTGCTCCAGACTAGATCCTTGGTCCCGAAAGAGATCTACTAGTTTGTAGGGTAGACCTCTCTAAGGGAACCCCACTGGCTTCTGAGAGCCTCTTCTGGGAGTCTGGCCATCTGGAGGGATCCCACTCAGTGAATCGCTGGGGGCTGCAGCCCAGGCAAGGCTGGGGTCTGTGACATCCCCCTCCTCACAGTTTGCAGATACAGACAACATTCTGACCAACAACCAGACGCTGCGGCTTCTGATTGAGCAGGGGCTGGCCGTGGTGGCCCCAATGCTGGACTCGCAGACCTACTACTCCAATTTCTGGTGCGGGATTACGCCGCAGGTGAGGCTGGGGATGGACCTCAGGAAGCTGGAGGTTCTGGGAGGAGGGACCCCGAGAGCAGAAGGCCTGAAGGCCTAGGGGTCTGCGCGCCGTGGCAGGGAGCAGTGTTCTTGGGATGGAGGGTCCCTCTCACTGCCCAGAGCACCCCCTTCCCCAGGGCTACTACCGCCGCACAGCTGAGTACTTCCCCACAAAGAACCGCCAGCGCCGGGGCTGCTTCCGGGTCCCCATGGTCCACTCCACCTTCCTGGTATCCCTGCTGGCGGAGGGGGCAGCCCAGCTCGCCTTCTACCCCCCTCACCCCAACTACACCTGGCCCTTTGACGACATCATCGTCTTCGCCTACTCCTGCCAGGCTGCGGGTGAGGACAGCTCTCCTTGATCCTTCCTCGGAAGCCTCTGGGCCTTCGCACATGCTGTTCCCTCTGCTTTGCATGCCCTTCCCACTCTGCAATTCAGAGAGGAGCGTGGTCACGGGTTTTCGTGTGCAGGAGATACTGGCTGCGTCTGTGGTGCAGACACGCAGGAAGAAAAATAGTCACATGTAAAAAGTGAGAGACAACTGTATGGAGAAACAATGAGAAGCAGCAAATGTCTTTTTTTCATTGCTGCTACTACTTTGATTATGAGCCACGGTTCATGGGCCAGCAGTTTGAAGGAGTTTAGTGAACAGTGGTTTTGTTTGTTTATTTGTATTTATATATATTTTTTAGACTTCAGAGAGGAAGGGAGAGGGAGAAAGAGATAGAAACATCAGTGATGAGAATCATTGATCGGCTGTCTCTTGCCCGCCCCACACTGGGGATCGAGCCTGCAACCTAGGCATGTGCCCTTAACCAGGAATCGCACCGTGACCACCTGGTTCATGGGTTGATGCTCAACCACTGAGCCACAGGATACCGCGCACCTGCCCCTGACGGGTTCACGTCTGTAGAGGATAGAGAGTAAATAGTAATTGTAATAAAGGTGACAAATCTTAAAGAAATGAAAAGGTGCCAGTGGAGGACAGCTTGAAGGGAGCAGGAGAGGGTATGGGTTTAAGTGCAGGGACCTGGGTCAAAGGCGATGGGTGGTGCTGGATCGGGGCTGGATCTGGCAGAGGCAGAGTTAGGCCATGAAGCCGTGGCTCCCCACGTGGTCTCCCACGGCTATATCACCGGCTGTAGGCACGGAGTTGGCCTGCTCCTGGCCCCTGAAGGTACAGACTCTGCCTTGCTCACCACCATTGCCCTGGCAACCAGCAGGTGGTCCAGAAACATCATTTAAATGAATAAACCACCTCAGCAGAAACCTCCCTCAGGTTTTTTATTTTTTTATTTTTTGAGCCAAGCCCTTTCCAATCCCCCAGGTGGGGACACTGAGTCCCAGGGAGGACTCACACTGGGACCCTGGCAGGACTGGGTTCTGAGAGCCCTGCCCTGGCACTCAGCCAGCCTCTCTCTGCAGGAGTCTCGGTCCACGTGTGCAACGAGCACCGCTATGGGTACATGAACGTCCCTGTGAAATCCCACCAGGAGCTGGAGGACGAGAGGGTCAACTTCGTCCACCTGATCCTGGAAGCACTCGGTGAGGGCTGGGAGCCGGGGGCCCGCCTGCTGCCACCACTCCCTGCCTCCCCTGTGCCCCTTCTCCTAGGCCCCAGACCTGACTGGGCACCGGGCTCGGGGTCCCAGCCTCACCCCTAACTTATTCCCCGACTCTGGGCAAGTCCCATTCTCACTGGGCCTCAGTCTCCCCATCTGTACAATGGAGGCAGGTGGGTTCTGTGATCTCTGAGGGCCCTTCCTGCTGGGCGTTCTGCCGAAGGGGCAGGAATGGGGTGGGGGTGGGGCGCCTAGGACTCTAGGGTCACCGCCAAAGGGGCTCATGATTGGGGTGCTTTCCTCTGCAGTGGACGGGCCCCCTATGTGGGCCTCGGCTCATGTGTCCCGGCCCCCAAAGAATCCCACCAGGATGGGATTTGATGAGGTAAGTTCCCTCACAGCCTGCAGGCCTGGGGTCAGGAGGTGGGTGGGCCCTTCCCCTGGGTGGGCCCTTCCCCTGCCCTGCACCCACTCCCCACTCCCCCCTCCCCTGCCTCCTCCAGGTCTTTGTCATCAGCCTGGCCCGCAGGCCTGACAGGCGTGAGCGCATGCTGAGCTCGCTCTGGGAAATGGAGATCTCTGGGCGGGTGGTGGACGCTGTGGATGGCCGGTGATGCTCCTGGATGGGGCCCTGGGAGCTGGGGAGGCAGTGTGGGCCACTGTAGTTACCTGGTAGGGCCCTGGGTAGTTGGTGGGGCAGTGTGGGTCACTGGAGCTCCCTGGGGTGGATCCCTGGGCAGCTGGGGGGCGGTGTGGGCCACTGGGAGCTCCCTGGGGTGGGAAAAGCAGATGAATGAGTTGAGTGAGTTTCCTGGTCCAGGCGTTTAGATAGGGCCTGAGGAACTCTGTCTCAGGGGGTCCCCAGGCAGACAGAACCAGGAGGGGGAGGTTCAGTGGTTAAGGCCCAGGAGCTTCCGGGCTTGGGTTCGGGCTCTGCCACTTAGCAGCTGTGTGACTTGCCCAGTCACCCATCTCTCAGCCCTGGGGTGTAAATGGGGAGCACGGTGCCTTTCTCTCAGGGGCTTGCGAGGGTTTGGGGCCCGACACCGACAGTGGTATCTTCATGGTTATTCCCAGCGTTGTTCTTCTCCAGCCTGGACTTGGACCTGTGGGTGCGAGCAGGCCGGTCACCCTCCCCAGGGACCGGGGTTACTCAGCCCCCCGTGCCCGCTGCTGTTTGTGCCGGCGCCCCAGCCCTTCTGATCACCCGATGTCCATCCTGTGCTTGGGCCTCTGCCATGTTCCCCCATATTCACCCTGGGGTGCACCCCCTCACTCCACCGCCCACCTCCCGTGCTGCCACCCCTCCCCTGTGGGTCACTTGGCTACAGTTTCCCCATCCGATCACTGATGGCTTCAGGCCACACGGAGCAGGAACAAGGCTGAGGCCTCCTTGAAGCCAGACTCCAGTGTGACCGACCCAGCATGCACCAGGCGCCCGGACGAGTCCCTGGCGGCCACCCTCAGCCCTCACCCCTGTCTTCCCCAGGACCCTCAACAGCAGTGTCATGAGGAGCCTCGGTGTGGACCTGCTCCCCGGCTACCAGGACCCCTACTCCGGCCGCACGCTGACCAAGGGCGAGGTGGGCTGCTTCCTGAGCCACTACGCCATCTGGGAGGAGGTGAGGACCCGCCCCTCGGCCCACCCTCAGGGACAGCAGGCCTCCCATTCCCTGCTCTCTGCCCAGCCCCGAGTGAATGGTGGGTGATTGAATACACTAGCACAGACGCCCAGCAGCTTTCAACCTGTGTCCAACCCTACACCGTGGTCATTCTACAGTCTCTGTTGAGCACCTACTGTGTGCCAGGAGATACCCTCTCTGAGAATACGGAGAATGTGCAGCCCTGGCCCTCCTGGGGCTCCGGGACCAGAGGGGGCACTGAAATCAAGGAAAAACCCTCTAGCCTCTGAAGGGAGGTACACAGGCTGCCCTAGTGTGCGGACTGGCCTGGGCTTCTGGCTCAGTATGGGGCCCGCCTGCACCTCGCCATTGACAGGCGAAGAGAAGAGCCTCCTTAGCAAAAAGCACACAGTAGGAGCAAAGGCCTAGGGCAGTGATGGCGAACCTTTTGAGCTCGGTGTGTCAGCATTTTGAAAAACCCTAACTTAACTCTGGTACCGTGTCACATATAGAAATTTTTTGATATTTGCAACCATAGTAAAACAAAGACTTATATTTTTGATATTTATTTTATATATTTAAATGCCATTTAACAAAGAAAAATCAACCAAAAAAATGAGTTCGCGTGTCACCTCTGACACGCGTGTCATAGGTTCGCCATCACTGGCCTACGGGCAGGGAGGAGTTGGTTGTGTTCAGGGGTGGGAAGAAGAAGGGCCTCAATCCAGGGCCAGGAGTGGGAGTGACACTGAGGCTACTGCTGGGACACTGGCCCAAGGGGCGCCCCTCCTGGGGGCAGTGCAGACTCACGCCTTGTTTTTATTCTTTGCTGTAGCCACAATGTGTGTGTGAGCTTCTATGTCGTTGTTTTCCACTGTCTCTGAACGGATGGACACCTGATGTACATTTCGCCATCTGCTGAGCTGATTCCATGTTCTTTTCACATTTCCAAACGTTTTGGAAAGTGCTTTCTCTTAGAGCTGTTGGGGGCCAGGGTCTCCCCCACCCCCGCCCAGCCCGGCCTCCTTTAGGAGAGAAAGCTCAGGAGGCCCAAGTGAGCACCTGGGCCCTGCGGTCCAGCAGGTGCAGGTTCAGGTCCTGGCTCTGCCATGCGGTCTGCGTGTCCTTGGGCGCATGGCTTCACCTCCCTGTCTCTGTCTCCTTGCTGCAGTCCTGGGCCATCGTGCCGCTGCCACTGCGGGTCCCTGGAGGCGGGCGGTGGCACCGTGGCCCCTGGGATCTGGCAGCACTCAGCGAGTGCAGCACGGGTTCCGATCGCCAGCACGAGCCTACTTGGAGCGCTCGGAGGGGTGTGGGGGCTTGCAAGCCAGAGCGAGGCGTGGATTTCAGTCCCCCGGCAGTGGGAGCCCAGCGGGCTCTGGAGCAGCGGAGTGACGTGGCCAGGACTGAGCAGCTGGCATGTACATGAGGCCAGGGAGAGGGTCGGTGTTAGCCAGGTGGAAGGGGACAGCCCGAATCTAAAGAGCCCCCCCAACCTTTTACCACAGGTGGTTGCCAGGGGCCTGGCCCGGGTCGTGGTGTTCGAGGATGACGTGCGCTTTGAGAGCAACTTCAAGGGGCGTTTGGAGAGGCTGATGAAGGAGGTGGAGGCAGAGAAACTTCCCTGGGACCTGATGTAGGCAGTCTGCACCCCCAGGAAGGGTCCTGTCCTTGGGGGGGGGGGGGATCTGCCTCCTGCTTGGAGCCTTCCTTCCCCCAACCTGGTCCTGGAGGACGGGGGTGGGTCCTATGACACACCAGGTCCTACAATGACTCCTGGGACCCTAACGTCGCCTGCAGCTACCTCGGCCGGAAGCAGGTGAACCCTGAGGAGGAGGTGGCCGTGGAGGGGCTGCCGCGCCTGGTGGTGGCCGGGTACTCCTACTGGACGCTGGCGTATGTCCTGAGCCTGGCCGGCGCCCGCAAGCTGCTGGCCTCCCAGCCGCTGCGCCGGATGCTGCCCGTGGACGAGTTCTTGCCCATCATGTTTGATCAGCACCCCAAGTGAGTCTCAGGTGGGGGCGGGGCAGGCCCACCTCAGCAAGTGGTACGCCCCCCGGCTGGGCAGGTGGGGAGACGGAGGCTGGCAAGGCTGAGGCACCCAGGGGTAGCAGAGGAGCCCAGCCTCCCCCTGGAGGCAGGCTAACCGAGGTGTGGACTCTGCTGGCCATGTGGCTTTTAGAGAAGCGGCTTCCCAGTTCTGGGCCTCAGTTTCCTCACCGGGAAAATGGTGCTAAGGGAAACCATGCCCCTCATGTTTGCCGTGAGGTCTCGCTGGGGAGGGAGTGAGGTGCGTGAGGCCTGCGCGCAGGGGCTCACCTCCGCCCCCTACGCCATCTCCCACCCACAGTGAGCAGTACAAGGCACACTTCTGGCCTCGGGACCTGCAGGCCTTCTCCGCCCGACCCCTGCTCGCGGAGCCCACCCACTACGCGGGGGATGCGGAGTGGCTCAGCGACACGGAGACCTCCTCACTCTGGGACGACGACAGCGGCCGCCTCATCAGCTGGAGCGGCTCTCACAAGACCCTTCGTGACCCCCGCCTGGACCTGGCTGGCAGCAGTGGGCACAGCCTCCATCCCCACCCCAGGGACGAGCTCTAGGTGAGGGCCGGGCCTGAGCGTCCTCTCCCCGTCCACGGCCAACTCCCGTCTGGGTCTGTGTCCCCCCTTCTCAGCCTGTCTCCTCACTCGCTCGCTCGCTCTTTCTCTCTGGCTGTGTTTCTGCCTCTGTGTCTTGGGCTGTCTCTGCATTTCTCCGTCCACCTCTAGCTCTCTCTCTCTGTGTGTGTCTGTCTCTGGCTCTCTTTGTTTCTCTGTATCCTGGTGTCTCCCTCTGCTCACCTCTGATTGTCTGTGTCTCTGACTAGATCTGTCTCTGATTCTGTCTGCCTCTCACTGTCTGACTCCAGTTCTGTTTCTCTCCTCTTGCCTCCCACCAGGTCCCGGGGTGACTCCAGGGGGTGCCCAGGAGAGGCCAGAGCTGTCCAGGGAGCAGAGTTGGAGATTGCTGGCAGGAGCCGCCACCGGGAACCACAGACCCAGTGGAAACCAGCAGCCATGGCCACTCTGCCCTCTGGCCCCATCTGACATGGGAGAAATCAGAGATGCCCTTGCCCGAGGTCACAGCGTGGAGGGCAGGGCTCACAGGCCCTCTCACCCCACCTGCCTGCCTCACGGCCGGCCTGGGGTGGAGGGACGTAGGGAGGCTCAAGCTGGGCAGACGCAGGGGCCCTGCCCTCCCTGAGGACCCAGCTGCTGGGGCCCCTCCTTCTACCTCCACCTCAGCTACCCCCACCCCCCAGCTCAAAGCCTGGGTCCCTAGCCAGTGGGAAGTGCAAGGTGGTGGGAGGAGGACCCAGCGACCAGTAGGCCCTCAATAAAACTCAGCTGGTGTTTGCACTTGACATTTTTTAACTCATGGCTGAGCCTCTGTGCTTGTCAGGAGGTCTAAAATCGACGGGTGAGCCGTTGGAGGGACAGAGGGGAGTGCAGCCTGGAGGCGGAGTCAGGCCCCCTGGCTTGTCTACTGGCTGGTAGTGGGGGTGGGAGGAGAAGCAGCCCGGCCCACAGTGAGTGCTCACCCAGTGGGACTGTCGAGGGCATCACAGGCCTCACCTTGCAGGTCAAGGAGGGCCTAGGCCAGACCCAGGGCTGTTGGCCTCCTGCCTTTGGATCTTCAGTTGTGTGGCTGGGACCCTCTGGTGGAAGTGGCTGGGGAGATCAGGGCTCCAGTGTGGCCGCCAGAGGGCGCTAGGTGACCGAGCCTGGACCTCGTGGGCCAGGGCGCCCTCTGCTGGTAGGGGAAGGGCGCCTGGAGCATTTGAAATCTGTCCCTGTGCTGTGGGTTAGCAGCAGCAGCTGTGTACTGCTCTTCTGCTTGGGAGCTGCAGGCCTTCTTCCACCCGCCCCACCCGTCACCCTCAGAGTCAGGCGTCTGGGCCCAGCAGCTGGAGGGGGTGCGGAGGTGGCTGCCTCGGCCTCCACCAGCCCAGGACTGAGGCACAGGCAGCTCTAAGTTTCTTTCTTCAGAGGAGCCCCTCTCCCATGGCAGCCCCTTGCCTTGGTCTTGTAAGCACCTGGGTCCTGGCAGAGTCAGACAGGCACCCCCAGAGGCTGGGCTGTCCTTCGTTTTGTCCTGGCGATGAGGCCCAGCTGGTCCAGCTTTGGATCCAGGACCTGGCATGGCTGTGAGAAGGACTTTGGGCCAGAGCTGTGGGATTGATGATTTGTTTGTTCTAAGAGTGAAAGCCATTGATTCTGGATGGCTATGACCTTGAGATAGTCACTTCTCTCCAGGCTTCTTTTAAATATATATATATTTGATTTCAGAGAGAAAGGGAGAGGGAGAGAGAGAGAAACATCAATGATGAGAGAGAACCATTGATTGGCTGCCTCCTGCACAGCCCACACTGGGGATCAAGCCCACAACTCAGGCATATGCCCCAACTGGGAATCGAACCATGACCTCCTGAACCACACCAGCCAGGCTCTCCTTCATTCTTTAAAATAAACATTTATTGAGCACCTCCCATGAGCCAGGTTTAGGCAGTAGAGATACAGCAGTAAATAAAACAGACTAATGTCAGCTCCATGAGGTTGGGAACTGACAGTCTAGTGAGGGAGGCAGACAAAACAAGTAAATATTAGAGGGTAAGGTCTATAGGAAAAAATGAGGGAGGAGATGTCAAGATGATCAGAGAAGTTAACATCTGAACAAAGACTTGAAGGAGGTGAGGGGGCAGTGATGGGGAAATCTGAAGGAAGACCATTCTGGGCCGAGGGAGCAGCATGTGCAAAGGTCCTGAGGCAGGAGGGGCAGGGCTGGCAGGTTCAAAAGACAGCAAGGCGGCCAGTGTGGCTGGAGCAAAGGGAGCAAGGAGGAGCCAAGGTCTGGAGATGATGGATCTAAGGTCAGGGCCATGGAGGCCACTTGAGCTTTTACTCTGAGATAAGGAGCCCCCAGAGGGTTTCAGACAGAGAAATGACTTATAACATCATCACCCTGGCTACTGTACTGAGAATGAACTGTAGGGCAGTGCAGGGTAGAAATAGGGACACCGGTTCGGAACCCATTCAAGTAATCTAGGCCGGACACAATGATGGTGCCTCACACCACACTGCTGCCAGGGTGGGGGCGGGAAGGTGATGAAAAGGTAAAGCCTACAGAATTTCAAGAGAAGACACTGAAGACACTGCCCCAGGAGCGGGAAGGTGATGAAAAGGTAAAGCCTACAGAATTTCAAGAGAAGACACTGAAGACACTGCCCCAGGAGCCGCCCTGGCCCAGGCCAAGCCACGGCGTTCCAAAGA
Organism: Myotis lucifugus; assembly: GCF_000147115.1. Classification (NCBI taxonomy): domain Eukaryota; kingdom Metazoa; phylum Chordata; class Mammalia; order Chiroptera; family Vespertilionidae; genus Myotis; species Myotis lucifugus. Next base: position 235,781 of record NW_005871513.1, read on the forward strand.
CAGCAGAAAGCTTTCCTGCTCTGAGCAGGAAAATTTGACTATGAAGATTCCTGCTTTCACAGAATTATTCTGGGATTTGTGTGCCAGGGTGGTGACTTCACACAACATAACGGCACAGGCGGCAAGTCCATCACCGGGAGAAGTGCATGAGAATGTCACCCTCGAGTACATGCGTCCTGGCATCTCCTCCATGGCAAAAGCTGGACCAACACAAACGGTTCCAGTTTTTCATTGGCGCTGCCCAGCCTGAGTGCGCGCCTGGCAAGCACGTGGCCTTGGGCGAGGTGAGAAAGGGCACGAGGACTGTGGGAGCCGTGGGGCACCCTGGGTCCAGGAATGACAAGACCAGGTCCCCACTGCTGGCTGAGGGCAGTGCCAACATGGCCTCGTGGTTCATCTTAACCAGGGGGCCATCCCTTCCGCAGCTCAGGAGCGCACCCCACGCCCACTGCTCGCAACGCCTGCCGTCTTCCTGCTCTCGCTGCCGTTGTTGGGCTCCATGTTGTCCTGTCCCCTTCCGAGTCCTGCAGGATGAAGAGTTACGTTTATGATTATGAAATTAAAACTGAACATCATCATCAACAAAAGGGAGGGAGAAAGAGAAGGAGTCGAGGATGATGCAACGGTTTGGCAGAATTACTGGAAGAATGGAAGTGCCATGGACTGCAATGGAGAAAACTACGGTGGGGCTGGTTGGGGGCAGGTTGGGAGGTCACGGTCAGACGTGCTAAATTTGAGAGCCAGGTAGGGATGCCAGGTGGGGGTTGGATACCTGAGCCTGGAGTTGAGGGTCCAAGTCTGGGCTAGAGCTGGAAGCTTGAAATCCTGTCCTGACCCAGAAGTCCTGGCCCCGAAACATACACTCCAGCACCTCGGACCCGGGAGCTTGTTAAAATGCAGATTCCTGCCCCCCTGACCCCTGCAGGTTCCGATCCAGTAACTTCTGGGTGAGGTCTGACTAATTATTTTTGTTTTTGTTTTTAAAGATCACTCCCCCACCCCCCCATGCCCATTTATTTGAGAGTGGGAGGGAGGGAAGAAGGGGGAGAGAAAAAGACAGAGAAACATAGATGTGAGAGACACATCGATTGGTTGCCTCCCACACGAGCCCCGACCAGGGCCAGGGATCAAACCTGCAACCCATATACGTGCCCTTGACTGGGAATGGAATCCGAAACCCTTCCATCCATGGGCCGATGCTCTAACCACTGACCCACACTGGCCAGGGCACCTGACTGGTTTTGAACTGACCACTCCAGGTCATTCGGAGGAGCTGGCAGATTTGGGAACCACTGCTCCATCTACATACAGCTCAGCTTTGTATAATAATGTCTTTGATGATCTTTGACAATATAAACAGTCATGTCACCGCCACTACAATGCAGACACGGGATCTATATAATTGTACGATGCAGCTTCCCCCAGCTCCCCTGTGCCCTTCTGCGGTCAGCTCTCCCCGCCGCTCCAGCCCCCGGAGACCGCTCAGCTGTTTTCCGTTCCTATGGTTTTGCCTTTTCCAAACTGTCGTGTGGACGGAATCACACAGTAAGTGGCTTTTGGTGCTGTCTTCCTTTTTATCCAGCATCTTGTTTTATGTGGCTGTTTTATTATTATTTATTTATTTATTTAAGCCTCACCTGAGGATATTTTTCCATTGATTTTCAGAGAGAGTGGGAGAGGGAAAGACAGAGAGAAATATCGATGTGAGAGAAACACATCGATTGGTTGCCTCTTGCACGTGCCCTGACCAGGGCCTGGGCTGGGGAGGAGCCTGCAACAGAGGTACGTGTGCCCTTGACGGGAATCGAACCCAGGACCTTTCGGTCCACAGGCCGATGCTTTATCCACTGAGCCAAACCAACTAGGGCTTATGTGGAAGTTTTATACAAAACTGAGCTTTAATATCTTCCCTAATACTGATACTATAGCTTCTAATCTGCCTGAGTCAGAACAGAGAGTGGGGGTTCTGGAAACCGATGGCCTGGCTTCCAGTGCCACCGTAATGCCACTTAACCGTCTGTGCCACTCGAGCCAGGCCCTGTCCTCTCTGTAAAATGAAGGGGCACAAGATTTGCCCCCCAAGATGCCCCCCCGATGGTCGGGGAAGTGGTTCTCACACTGGAGAACTTATTAAAACACAGATTGCTGAGCCCCACCCCCAGTGTTGGACTCAGTAGGTGGTGGTGGTGGTGGGGGGTCGTGTCCAAGAATTTGCATTTCTAACAAGTTCCTTGGTCCTGTTGCTGGTGGTGGTGGTGCAAGGACCACAGCTGAGAAAACCCTGCCTTGGGTAATTGGAGAACCAGGACTCTCAGCGGAGCCCAGTATCCTCCCAACCTCAGAGGCAGGGCCAGGGCGTGGCGAGTCAGAGTCCAAGAGGAGCCAACCTCAGTGGCCCACGGGAATGTTCCCTTCCAGCTGCACCCGGGACCTGAGACTCTCAAGTCACTGGGAGAAAAAGCCAGACCCCCGGGAGCAGATCCCTCTCCCAGGGCGGCTTGGGAGCTGCACCAGGTCCCTGGAGGAGGTGCTCCTGGATGGAAAGAACTGGTAATCAGGCCCCTGGGCGAATGGGAAGGCTGGAGCGGGAGCCGGAGGGCTCAGGTGAGCTACACAAGGGCTGGGCTCAGAGCTGGAGGCGCAGCTCCTCCTTTGCTTCTCATTCATTGTTGAAGTTTTTTTGTTTTGTTTGTTTTAAAATATATTTTATTGATTTCTTACTGAGAGGAAGGGATAGGGATAGAGAGTTAGAATTATCGATGAGAGAGAAACATCGATAAGCTGCTTTCTGCACGCCCCCTACTGGGGATGTGCCCACAACCAAGGTACATGCCCTTGACCGGAATCGAACCTGGGACCCTTGAGTCTGCAGGCTGACCCTCTATCCACTGAGCCAAACCGGTTACAGCCATTGTTGAAGTTTAAAAAAACACAATGAGGCCCGGCTGGTGTGGCTCAGTGGCTGAGCACCAACCTAGGAACCAGAAGGTCAGGGCACATGCCCAGGTTGCAGACTCCGTCCCCAGTGGGGGGCATGCAGGAGGCAGCTGATCAGTGATTCTCATCATTGATGTTTCTATTTCTCTCTTCCTCTCTGAAGTCAATAAAAAATATTTATTTTTAGCCGAAACCGGTTTGGCTCAGTGGATAGAGGTCCCAGGTTCGATTCCGGTCACGGGCATGTACCTTGGTTGCAGGCATATCCCCAGTAGGAGATGTGCAGGAGGCAGCTGATCGATGTTTCTTTCTCATCGATGTTTCTAACTCTCTATCTCTCTCCATTCCTCTCTGTAAAAAATCAATAAAATATATTTTAAAAAAATATTTATTTTTATTTATTTTAAGAATAAGTAAAAATAAATAAACAGAATGAGAAAAAGAAAATTGCCAGTGTTAGCATTTTGAGATAGTGTCTTTTGGTTTTAAAAATGTTCATCTCTTTATTTCCTCTCCTGCATGCCCCCTCCTGGAGATGGAGCCAGAAACCCCAAGCATGTGCCCTGATTGGGAATCGACCAGCCACCTCCTGGTGCATGGTCAATGCTCAACCACGGGACAACACTGGCCAGGCTGTTTTATTACACATCATCACACTGAGTACCTGCACGGTGCTAGGGCTGAACTGTGTCCCCCACACTTACAATGTCCAAGTCCTAACCCCCAGAACCTCAGAATGTGACCTTATTTGGAAACAGGGTGGTTGTACATGAAAGTAGGTAAGATGAGGTCATATTGGAATCTCGTGGGTCCCTAATCCAGTATAACTGCTGTCCTTACAAAAGGGGAAATTTGGCGCTGGCCGGGTAGCTCGGTTGGTTAGAGCATTGTCCCAATACGCTAAGGCAGTGGTTGGCAAACTCATTAGTCAACAGAGCCAAATATCAACAGTACGACGATTGAAATTTCTTTTGAGAGCCAAATTTTTTTAACTTAAACTATAGAGGTAGGTACATTGTTATTAACTTAATCAGGGTACTCCTAAGGCTTAGGAAGAGCCACACTCAAGGGGCCAAAGAGCCACATGTGGCTTGCGAGCCACAGTTTGCTGACCACGACTAAGGTAGTGGGTGCCATCTCCAGTCAGGGCACATAATGATTCTATAAATAAGTGGAACAATAAATCGATGTTTCTCTCTCTCTCACAAAATCAATAAATAAAAAAGAAAAGATTTGCACTCAGACATGCACACAGGGACAATACAATATGTAAACTGAAAGTTCTGCTACCACGAAGCTGCTAGAAGCCAGGAGAGAGGCCTGGCACAGATGCTTCCCCAGCGCCTACAGCGGGAGCAGAGGCCTGCTGGCACCTTGATCTCAGACTTTTAGCTTCCAGACCTGGAAGACAGTACATTCCTGTTGTTCAGGTCACTCAGTTTGTGGTACAGCACTTTGTTACGGCAGCCCTAGCAAACTAAAACACATAACCTCTTTTGAATATATGGTTTACAGTAAAAACATTTTTAAGTACCAAAATATAATATATAAGAATAACATAAGAAATGCTCCTGTATCCTCTACCAAAATTCAGTCTTTTTCTCCATGAATTTATATTTGCATGTCCCCCTGCCCCCAAGCTCCTACATGGGCTTACTGACCACCCCATTCTGCAACCTGCTTTCCAACCAATGTGTCATGATTATTGCCCGGCCAGCATGGCTCAGTGGTTGAGCATCGACCCATGAACCAGGAGGTAGCAGTTTGATTCCCGGTCAGACACATGCCTGGGTTGTGGGCTGAATCCCCAGTAGGGGGCGTGCAGGAGGCAGATCAATGATTCTCATCATTGATGTTTCTATCTCTCCCTCTCCCTTCCTCTCTCTGAAAGCAATAAAAATATATTTAAAAAAAGAAAGAAAGGAGCCGTTGCTGGCCAGACTTAGAGTGGTTTGCATTCAGAACACACGGTCTAGCAATCCAGAGTAATAGCAGAATAACTCAAGTACGTACAATGCTCAAACCCCACAAAAGGGGCCGATACCCAGACCACATCTGTACTTTTAAAATTCCTCTTTTCTTCCCCATCCCACATCCTTTACACACTACAGGTGTCCCTGTGCTCTCTCTCCAGCACCCCTATCCCAACACCTCCTTGTTCCTGGTCTTTCCCTTCTCCTCCTCCTTCCTACCCAGCTCTAGTGTGTGTGTGTGTGTGTGTGTGTGTGTGTGTGTGTGTGTTTCTCTCAATCCTTCCTGTCTCAGATTCTCCATGACAAAAGCCCCAAAGAACTGAATTGGCATAGAAGGACGCTTCTCAGATGGTGGGGAGGGGAAAAACCACGTAGGCAAAATCATTCAGTGGGTGGGCAGGGAAAAGCTGTAATCATATTATCTAGTCCAGTGGTTCTCAACCTTCCTAATGCCATGACCCTTTAATACAGTTCCTCATGTTGTGGTGACCCCCAATTTCATTGTTACAAATTGAACATAATTAAAGTATAGTGATTAATCACAAAAACAATATGTAATGATACATGTGTTTTCTGATGGTCTTAGGCGACCCCTATGAAAGGGTCGTTCAACCCCCAAAGGGGTCTCGACCCACAGGTTGAGAACCGCTGATCTAGTCCCATTATAGTGGTCAGCTGTGAGCCCCTTGCAGACTGGTGGGCTGTGTTGGCCTAGTGTCCCTCACATTGGGTTTAGCACATAGTAGGGACTTATTGCTTCAACGAAGGTGGGAGCATTGACAAACAAGTCTATCTTGGGGATAACAAGAGACATTTTGCAAAAGTGTTTGACCTGGGCCGGAAGCAGGAAGCTTATCTTGGGCAACAAGAAGGACATCTCTTCTTCTGAAGAGGGGGGACTTAAGAGTGAGCGGGGAAAACAAAGATGAGGGAGGGAGGGAGAAGGTGGAGGGTATCCCACTTGATGGCTGTATCTTTCTCCATGAAAAAGAAGAGCTGGAGTATGAGATGGGGAAGAGGCAAAGGTTTGGAAAAGCCACCGTGGGGAAGGGCAAGGGTTTGGGAACATATAGAACAATTGCTGGCCAGTGGTTTGTGGGTTTGATCTTTGCAGAGCCTCAGATGGTTGGGTTCCAGGGATTGGGGACCCACCATGTATTCACCAGCGAGAAAATGAACCGGTCAAAGGGACTGGAACGCTCCCTGACGCTGAAAAATGACTGTGAGAGCAATGCAGAAAAGCGGGTCTGTTTAAAATTTCGGGTGGATAAGTTGTGTGACCCTGAAGGTGCCTGGCTGAGGTGCGGGGCAGGCCTTGGAGATGAGCACGTCGAGGAACTGGAAGCCAGGCTGGCCCTGAGGATGGTAGAGTCTCCCAGAATCCAGGGCGGAACCGTGAGCCACGTGACAGCCCCTCAGGATTGGCTGACAGTGAAACATAGTTGAGAAGATGGCGGCTCAGCGAAAAGCTCATCACAGAAGGTCTGTACACACAGTGGCATTCAGTGTACAGGACAGCCGTGAGGAGCAAGGGGGTCTCGGACCCTCCCTCCTGTCCGGACACAGACAGAGGCGATGTGGGAAGGGGAGAGTGGGTGGTGTGCTCCATCTCTGTACCGACAGCCGGTAGAGTCAGGGCTGGACTCCCGAGAGCAGGGCGCCGCTCAGGCCACTAACGTATCAAATGGAGCAGGTTGGCGTTCTGGCGCCCCTCTGAGTTCGGGGACTCGAGGAGGACCGCCGGCAGGGCCAAAAAGGCGGCGGAGGGGGACGGCGGGGCCAGAATCCTGGGGCCGGCGCGGCAGGGCCCGCCGGTGGCGTCGCGCGTCTCCATGGCGACGGGCAGCGTGGCCCGGAAGTGGGCGGTGCTTAAGACGGGCGGGGCATCTCTGTGACGCCAGGGTCCGGGCGTAAATGGCGAAACCCGAGAGGCCCACCGGGGGGTTTGAACTGGCCAATGGGCGAGCTCCCGACCGGGTGTCGGAAAAGGAGGCGGAAGCGGGGAGGAGCCGCCGTTGCAGCAGGACTACATCCGCCGCGGCGTCTCCATGGCACGACCCTGGCCGCCAATTTCAACGACTTCTTAAGGAGGCGTTTCTGGGCGCAGCCGTGTCGCTCCTGGTGAGAGGCCGCCGGCAGGTGGGACCCAGGGCGCTCAGGGGCGTTCCGCGGCCGCCGCCGGGGCCGGTCCCCACGGACCCGATGGTCCCGGCCGGGGGGGCCGCGTCCCGCCGCCCCCCGCCCCCGCGTCGCCCCCGCCGGCAGCCCGCTGGCGCGCTGGGCCCGCTCCCGTCAGAACCCGGCCCCCGCCCCGCCCCCCGGCGCGGGCCTTCTCCTCCCGCTAACTGGCCGCCCCCTCCGCACCTGGCGACCGGCGGGGCTCGGCGCGCTCCTCTGCTGCCCCCCGGCAGGGCGTCGCCTTCTCTCTATGGGCAGAAATTGGTCCCCTTCTGCCCGCTGGTGGGTGGTCACCCCTCCGCTGGCGGAGCCCGGCCCCCCGCCCTCTTGCCCGCCGATGGGCGTCGCCGGGATCGCCCTTCGCTCCCGGGGGCCGCGCACGGCAGTTACCGCCCGGTCTTTGGCCGCAGCGCTGTCCCCTCAGGCCCCCCGCTCGGGGTCCCGCTCCGCTTCCCTGCACAGCCCGGCGTCTAACCGGCCCTCGCTCGGACCCTCGATCCCCGCGGCCGCTGCTGCGACCGAGGGGCTTCCCCCTCCCGCGCCGGCGGTACCCACTCGCGGCCGAGCGCCCCGTCCCCGCCGCCCCGTTCTTCCCTCCTTGAAGACTATTGGCCCCTCCGGTGGCGATTCAGCGGGAACGCCCCTTCTCCTAGGAGACTGTTGCCCCGGCCCCGCCGCGAACCTCCCCACACACCCCAGCTCGCTGCGCTGGTTGCGGCCCTTTCGGGCCCACTTGGGGCCTAGCGGTTCTCTCCTGCCAGCACCTCAGGTTTCCTTCCTGATGGCCCCCCGCCCCCCTCCTGGGTGGGGCCTGGGCGCGGTGGGCCTTTCCCCCCGAGGTCCTGCCCCCCGCACTCCCTGGCGCCCCCCCCCGCCCCGCAGGTCGCTCAGCCTCTCCTCTCTCCCCCCCACTTTGGCAGGACAGTTGCTGTGCGACTTGGACAGTAGAGAGGAGCGCCTCCCAAGTTTTCATCCAACTGCCACCCCCAAAGCTTCCACCCTCCTCCCCTCAGAGAGGACGTTTGATGCCCGGCCCCTGAGATTCTCATTGACAAGCCCCTCTGAGTCCCCTTGAGCAGAGCCTGCTGACCCCATTGCCCACCTTTGCGGCTTTGATGCCTAGTCATGTCTGCCTCATCCTCAGGCGGCTCCCCCAGGTACTGCCAACGTGGGGGGCGCCTCCGCCCAAGGGCAGGGAAAGGTGGTCAGGGCCCCCCGCCCCCTCCCCGGGCCAGGCTTGCAGGAAGGAGGCTTCTCTTTTCAGCTTCTCTGTGCGGTGTGTTGGAAGTCTGGACCAAAATATGTGGAAATCATTTTTCTAAAGGGAAGGAGGGAAAAAAAAATGCATGCACACATTCTCCGCTCTGCCCGACTCCCTCCCTCTCTTCCGGGGTGTCCCAGTTCCTGTTAGCAGAATAGGGCTGCTATTGTTGTCTCAGTGGAGTGCAAGGCTCATCCTTTTTGAAAGAGGGCCAGGTGTAAATGCATGACAGTGATGCAGGAGGGGGATGTGGCCGCTAGCAAGGTGCTCGTGGAGTCGGAGCGGTTTGATGGGAAGGCTGCTCAGGCGGGGAGATGACCCAAATCTACTGGCTTCAAGTAAATAGAAATGTTCTCGGTGGGGAAGGAAAAAAAACAGCTGTCTATTAGATTTTGGCATTTCTTGGTTAAATGATTAGTACATACATTTTTAATCAAGGTATAATAGGATACAGCAAAATGCATGTTAAAAGGCTCAAGTGTTTTTTTTTTTTAAGTTTATAATGGTCTTTATTATCCATGAATGAGTGAGATCATGTGGTATTTTTCCTTCATTGACTGGCTTATTTCACTTAGCATAATGCTCTCCAGTTCCATCCATGATAAAAGGCTCAAGATTTTTTATATTGCACTTTATGTTGCATTATTTTCCCAGGTATTTGTGGGGAGGGCGGAGTCATATTTTGGGGCTGTCGGAGGCTGTCAGTAGAATGGATCAAATGAACTTTTCAGGTCCCTTCCCATCCTGGAATTCTTGGATGTAATACTACCAAATTTGGGAGATTAAATGTTTGCTACATTTGCAAATCTGGCGGTAGGGCTGTTTGTGTGTAAGCACAATGAATTACACATGGTATTTAAAAACAACAACCCAAAACAAAAATAACCCTGCTTCTTAGGAGCTCAAAAGTATCAAGTGGGGTATTTTGGGAACTAGTAATTTTTCATTCTGTTGAAGATTTGACTGTTAATTTTATGAATTTGAGGCACAGGGACTTTGTTCCTGAGCTTATTGCTCTGTGTTTTGTTGTCAGCCATTCCCTGAGCCACCTCTGCTCCAGGCACTGTCCTGGGCCCTTTCACCTTACCCCAGCTGTTGCTCATGTGCTGCCTATTCCTTGTCACCTGGCAGGATGACAGCTGGGCTTCCCAGCAAAAGGTCACAATACATGTGATGCGATGGCAGGTTAAAAGGCCAGCCTGCGAATGCCACCCCTGCTCTTTCCATCCCAATGCCCGGCACACCATGCCTGTTTGGTGCTCATGTCAAAGAAGCCAAGTGATTCCAGACCGGCTCTCCTAGCCGCCAACTTGTTACCCGCCATATGTAGTGTATAATTTTGGGAGATCTAAGCAATAGAAGAACCCTAATTTTCTGGTAATAATCTGGTTCTTATACCTGGGTGCAGGTTTCCATCGTGTGGGAAGAACGGAGTAACAAGTCTCACGCAGAAAAAGGTCTTGAGGACAGCTTGTGGCGCACCCAGTGTGACCGTGACGGTAGGTGATGCGCACACGGAGCAGCCCTCCAGTCTGCAGCCCTGCCAGGAGCGCTTCTGCACATCTTTTCCAGGAGCTGCCTTACCGGCTGGCCCCGCTGTAGCCGGGCACTTTGCTAGGGGCCTGCATGCATGTTCTGCTGATCGCTTGGGGGTGGTTTTGCTTGTGGTAAGGCTGCCGGGTTGAGGAGGTTTTTTACACCTGGACAAATTCCAGAAGTCTTTGGAATGGATTTAAATAATAATAATAATAATGAAGAAGAAGAAGAAAATAAGATTGGGGAGGGGATAGGAGCTGATGGTGAGTGAGGGGCATGTAGCTGGGGTTTTGCCTTGTTTATACTTTTTTAGAATCAATACAACCTTCTCACCTTGGCATTTCCTCCAGCTCTCTCTTTTCACCGTCTCTTACCTGCCTGCTGCCTGCTTTATTGTGCCCCGTAATCATTTTGTGTGTTTGCTGTGCTAACACGCATGCCCAGTAGAGATCATGGCGTAGAAGGATTCGTCTGCTTCCCAGCTGTGCTGCACTGAGTCCAAGGAAGAGCTCTGCATTCCAGCAGGCTGGGACGGAGATCCAGCTCAGAGCACCTGGGGCCTGGGTTTGGGCTCTTCTGTAGAACCTGCGGGTCTGGCAGACCCTCCTCGCAGTTGGACCTGGGTGTGTCTGATGGTCTTCCGCTGGAATCTCTGCAGGAGCCTGCTGCACGGCACTGCCGCCTTGGTCCCTGCCTGCATGCCAGTAGTTAGTAGCTGTCCTGCTCGCTTGGTGGCGAGGCTTTCAGTGGCCCTCAGAGGCTGTGAGTTCTGTGTTTTATGCTCAGTTTACTCATCCACAGATCAACCTTTTTTGTGTTGTCTCCCTTGGCCTGCCAGAAGCGAACTATGAAGGACCGCTCTTCAACTCCCCCCTTACATGTTCACGTGGATGAGAACACCCCTGTCCACGTCCACATAAAAAAACTCCCGAAACCAGCAGCGACCAGCAGCCAGGTAGGAGCATGCCAGTGGGGCGAGGTGAAGGCCATGGAGCAGGGTGACACGGCTCCGCTCAGCCTCCTCGCGCTCCTAACTCCAAAGATTTGACAGACGAACGCACTTGCTTTCAGAGGTCAGTTGCCTGGCTAGAAGGTAGGCAGGACTGTCATCTAGAAGTGGCGGCGGCAGCCGTAGTCAGAAGAGGCTCCCTGGCAGAGTTGGAGATGGATGCCATCCATCAGAGTGACACCACAGCCGGCCGTGTGAGAAAGTGACCTTGGGTTTGTCCTTCTCCACAGAAATCTCATAAGCGCGGAATGAAAGGGGACACCGTGAATGTGCGGCGGAGTGTCCGAGTGAAAACCAAGGTACCTTGGATGCCCCCCGGAAAATCATCTGCCCGGCATGTGGGATGCAAGTGGGAGGTAGGCTCACTCTGTTGAGGCTTTTCTCCTCGGACTAGGCAGGGTCTCCCCAGCAGGCCTCAAACGCAGTATGATTCAGGGTCGGCTGTAGCTGTTAGAGACAGGCAGTAGGTCCCGTTTACTGAGGGCCTTGCTGAACCCTGAAAGTACGTGAGTCTTCTTGAGTCCTCACAACAGTGAGATGTGATGTTCTGCTCATGTACAGATGAGGAAATGAAGGCCCGGACAGGTGAGGGCTCACAGAGAAGGTAGCAGAGCTGGAGTGAGTACTCAAGGGGGTCTTATTCTAGGGGCTGTACTCTTTTTTTTTTTTTTAAATAAATTTTATTGGTTTTTTACAGAGAGGAAGGGAGAGGGATAGAGAGTTAGAAACATCAGTGAGAGAAGCATCGATCAGCTGCCTACTGCTGGGGATGTGCCCGCAACCAAGGTACATGCCCTTGACTGAAATCAAACCCGGGACCCTTCAGTCCGCAGGCCGACGCTCTATCCACTGAGCCAAACCGGCTAGGACGGGGCTGTACTCTTGACCTCTCTGATTTATATGTGAGGAGCCATAGGTCTTGTCCCACATGACTGTGATAGTTTTGGAGCATAACTGAATATACATTTATATACATATACACCAGAATGTACATACCCAGAAAAGCATCGCCTCTTTTGAGGTAGTCTTCGTTAAGACCAGGCACAGATTCCACAGTGTCATCAAAGCCACTTTTGGAATGAACTGATGCATAAGTGCCTTCAGACTTAGTTGTCAAGATAACAAGAGAACAGTTGTCATTTTTTAGCCACACCTCAACATGCCTGTCCATCCGTCTCTGCAGTAGTTCATGCTGCGTATGTTTACTGAGACTTATGCCAGACTGCGGGGCGCTGGGTTACACCTGCAGCATACAGATGTGCCCATTCTTGTCAATTGCAGTGAAAAAACTCAAATGATAAGACAAGGCCTTTTGGTCATGTTTTAGACAGAGATCTCATTATTGGGACAAATAAAAAATGTCAGGCTACTTTAAGATGATGATACCTGATCTATTTTGGAAGATTCAGTTTTCTGAAAGCTTATTACTTCTATAATTAACAATAAATAAAAGTAATTATTCTAAAGTTTCTAATCATACTTATGGTTTTGACTCCCTGATTTACCTGTTTGTCCCTAAGAGATTACTGGAGTGTGTATGTGTGTGGGGGAGGGCGGGGTTCTAGGGAATAAATGAAAAGTGTTCTGACAGTTTTGAGAGGATCATGAAACCGATTCAACTGTTCTGGAGATAGCTTGGCAGCATCTATGTAAACATTGCTTCTAGTTTTACATTTAGAAATTTATCTTTATTTCATATATTTTTATTGATTTCAGAGAGGAAGGGAGAGGGAGAGAGATATAGAAACAAAAATGATGAGAATCATTGATCGGCTGCCTCCTGCATGCCCCCCACTGGGGATGGAGCCCGCAACCCTGGCATGTGTCCTTGACCAGAATCAAACCCGGGACCCTTCAATCCACAGGCCAGCGCTCTGTCCACTGAACCAAACCAGCTAGGGCATAGGAATTTATCTTTTAAAAGTCACAGAAGAACCCTAGCCGGTTTGGCTCAGTGGATAGACCATCGGCTTGCAAATTAAAGGGTCCTGGGTTTGATTCTGGTTAAAGGCATGTACCTTGGTTGCAGGCTCCTCCCCAGCCCAGGTCCTGGTCAGGGCTCCTGCAGGAGGCAACCAATTGATGTGTTTCTCTCACATTGATGTTTCTGTCTTTCCCTCTCTTTCCCACTCTCCCTAAAAATCAATGGAAAAATATCCCCAGGTGAGGATTAACAATAAAAAAAAAAGAAGAAGATATGCACTTATCCATGCCAACCACATTTAAAAAAAAGTCACAGAAGAATACAGGGACTGTGTATAAATGCTGTTTTTGCTAAGCATTGTTTGTAATAGAGAGCAGTCAGAAGCAACCTAAATGTCAGTCCGGAGGATATTGCTTAAATTATGATACATCCATGCAGTGGATACCATGTGACCATTACCAGGATTGAGGTAGTATTTATACATGATAATGTATCACAGAGCCTCATAGCATAGAGAGTTCGGCCCAGTTTGTCCAGAAAGGGGAGTCTGTGCGTCCCTGTGTGGATGTTTGTATGCACATAACATTTTCTGGGAGGGTATACAGAAGTGTTAAGCAGTGCTTACCTACCCTGGGAGTATGGGAGGCTTTAATGGTTTATTTTTAATGGCATGCTTGAATTTCTTTATAAGCATACTATATTTTATTATCTAAAGTGCTTTGCAAAACAATGGTAGTTTTCAGAGTCTACAACAGGGGTCCTCAAACTTTTTAAACAGGGGGCCAGTTCACTGTCCCTCAGACCGTTGGAGGGCCGGACTATAGTTTAAAAAAAAACTATGAACAAATTCCTATGCACACTGCACATATCTTATTTTGAAGTAAAAAAACAAAACGGGAACAAATACAATATTTGTATTTGCACGTGGCCCGCGGGCCGTAGTTTGAGGACCCCTGGTCTACAACAAAGATATGCCGTTATGGAAATTGGCGTCCTTTTGACATGAGTTGCTAGGAACTATGATCTCCTCCGGAAAGCTCACTGTCTGTCTCAGTCCTGGGCCACAGAATCCAGAAATGGAGGGGCCCAGAGAGGTGACTTGTCATCTCAAACAGTAGTTGTCTTTCATGCTACTTGGGCTAGCCCTTTCCCACTTCCCAGGGGCCTTTGTGTGCCTGGGAGGCCCTGCCTGGCCTTTTCTGTTCTGGACAAGAGAGAAAAGACCCTAGGAGGTGGAAGTTTGTGGTAGAGCGGGACATGGACCCAGAGCTGCTGTGTGCATGTAGGGATTCTAGTTTTTTAAAAACCCTTTCTGATACATAAGGTTAGCTTTGGGAAACAGAAGGTCTGGCTTTTTTCTCTATTATTAAATGAAGGGATCGATTTCTGTTATGGAAAACTGAAAATACAGAAAAATAGGAAATTGTCTGTAATTCTCTAATCTGGCTCCTATTAAGCTTTAAAATATTAAGTTGTAATAGAGAAAAATCAGAAGCAACCTAAATGTCAGTCCGGAGGATATTGCTTAAATTATGATACATCCATACAATGGATACCATGTGACCATTACCGAGACTGAGGTAGTAGTTACACTGCCATGCACAGGTCAGCCCGCTTCCCCAGAATCTCCCCTCTGGCCCTTTCCTGTCACTTCCTCCCCAAGGGTAATCACTGTCCCAAAACTAATATTTTAGAACTTTTACCATACCCGTGCAAGTAGGTGGTTTTTTAAAATTGATTTTGGAGAGAAAGGAAGGGAGAGAGGGAGAAACATCGATGTGAAAGAAGCATTGATTTGTTGCCTCCCGTATGCACCCCAACCGGGGATCGACCCCACCATCCAGGTATGTGCCCTGACCGGAAACCCCTTGGTGTATGGGACGACACTCCAACCAACCGACTGCCCAGTCAGGGTGCAGAGTTGTTGTTGTTGTTTTTTTTTTACTTCAATTGTAATGATGCTATCTGTATATTTTCCGATTTTCTTTTAAATATTAAAAATTATATTTTCTTATAAAAGCAATGCATAGTCATTGTTGATAAATTAGAAAACTCAAATTAAGGAGGAAACTAAAAATCACCTATGATCCCACCATCCTGAAATGACCTATGTCACTTGCAACTTCCTGATCTTGTCTTATGAACTGACTCATTTTTAATTTTTGTAACAATGGGATTATTGTACAACATCCTTTTTAAAACAATATGTTTATATTTATTTTAGAGAGAGAGAGAAGAAGAGAGAGGGGGAGAGAGAGAGAAACATCCATCGGCTGCCCTCTGCACGCCCCCTACTGGGGATGGAGTCCAAACCCGGGCCTATGCCCTGACCAGGAATCAAACCAGCAACCTCTTGGTGTATAGGGTGACGCTCAATCCCTTGAGCCACACCTGCCAGGCACAACATCCTTTTTTAAAAACATACTTTAACTATGTTTCCATTACATGTTATTATTATTTTAGTGGTTTTTATTTTTAATTTTTATGTTTTTATTGATTTGAGATAGAGAGGAAGGAAGAAAGAGAAAAACATTTATCGGCTGCCTCTGGCAATTGGGGATCAAACCTGCAACCTGGGTATGTGCCCTGACCAGGAATCGAATCAGTGACCTTTTGGTACATGGGGCAACGTTCAACCAACTGAGCCACGCCGGCCAGGGCGCATGTTAATTTTTTAAGGCAGTATTCTATTATGTGTATGTTTGTACTGTTACGTATTTAAACAATACTATATTGTCATATATTTATCTGTATCCTTGCCTTGAATTTAAATACTGATTCATTTTCTTGATAAATCCTTAGAAATAGAATTTCTGGAACCAAAGGCACATACATTTTTTAAATTGTACCCAATGAGTCCTACTTGTTTAATATAACAGTTACACTCTTATTGTATACCACCTTTTACTCCTGATAGCCATCCTCTTTTCCTGGAAATTGGCACAGAAGGTTAGCCAACAGTGGCTTAAGAGGAGCAAAGAGCCCTAGCCAGTTTGGCTCAGTGGATAGAACATCGGCCTGCGGACTGAAGAGTCCCAGGTTCAATTCCGGTCAAGGGCACATGCCTGGGTTGCAGGCTCCATCCCCAGTTGGGGGTGTGCAGGAGGCAGCCGATCAATGATTTTCTCTCATCATTGATGTTTCTATCTCTCTCTCCCTCTCCTTTCCTCTCTGAATTTTTAAATAAAAATATATTTTAAAAAAAGAGGAGCAAAGAACTACATAAATAATGAGAAACAGCAGCTACTTAATGCATCAGAATAAATTTGTAGAATGAGTCAAGTTCAATTTATCAAAAACCCATGCAAATCCTGGACCCCCAGATTATAATATTCTTTTTTGAAGTCTTAATAGCAAAGCATTATACAGCTTTGCATAAACTCTTCTGAGGGGCATATGCATTTAACATTTTTTATGCTGATATATTTAAGTATTTTCCAAACAGCATACCATATTAATTATTAATGTATGTATTTCTAGTAACATTTTTCCTATATAATCAAAATAACAATTATTACTCCTAAAAACTTTATTTCTTAATATCATATATCTGGTGAATATTCAAATTCCCTTACTTAAAATGTCTTTTATAAAAGATTTGTTACCTTTACAACTATCTACTATTAGGCATTCATATTCATTTAAAAAACTTTTGACATACTTCATTTCCACTCTAGGTATATGAAAACATTTCTTGCCCCAAACATTTGCCAACTTTAGAAATTACTGTTTTTGGCACTTTATATTCTTTATTTTAAATACTATCTCTGTGTTAGGAAATATTCAAAAACATTTAAACAGGGATAGGTGGCATTCCATCAAGTAGGTATGGCAGATTCTGGCTCCTGGGGCCCGTGTGGCTGGCCCGTTAGCATTTTGGTTCTTCCTGCCTGTGGACAACCAGGTGTGGTGGAGCTGATGGCTGTGGATTTGCCTTATGAGTTCCTGTGTTCTCCCTCCTCTACATCAGAATCCACCTCACTGCCTGGAGATTACGCCACCATCCTCAGAAAAGCTGGTCTCAGTAATGCGGTTAAGTGACCTCTCTACAGAGGATGACGACTCGGGTCACTGTAAAATGAACCATTATGATAAGAAGATTGACAGTTTAATGAACGCAGTCGGTTGTCTCAAATCTGAGGTGAGGGGTGTGGGAGGCTGGGACAGCTAGAACCCTGAGGTGGTGTGGGACTTCCCAGGTGTGTTCCTGGTGGGCACTTCCTTCCGGCTGCCGCTCTGCAGGCCACCCACACAGCTCTGCCCAGAACTTCGGGTGCCCCGGCATTCGAATCGGGGACCTGGGATGCCTCTCCATCGAACACTTAGCCTGGCCGCCCTAACCGGCCTGGTGCTCTGTGTGGATGGCGGCCTCTAATGCCACCGAGGAACCTGGAGTAGTGGTGTCCCTGAAGGGAGATTGTTCTCAGTTGCTGGGCGGTGTCTGGGTGGAATGTGGCAATGGGAACGGAAACAACCTGGAAGACCATGGCCCCCAACTAGGAAGTTGGCGTTGCTGGTGTGAAACCCAGGCCTTCACTGCTACTGTGGCCTGTGCCTCTAATCCCCCCCAGCCCCCCGCACTCGGGGCCCTGGGCCCTCCTAGAGAACCTGGGCGGGCGGCCTGGCAACAGTCCCTCCTTCCGCCGTAGCCACAGCACAGGGGCCTTCTGTCACACCTCCCTCCAGCGGAACCACGGCCTATAGCCTGGCTCTTTCCCCACCCAGCAGGCCCCTCGGGCTGACTGTACTCAGTCTCCTCAGTAAGAGGGAATGAGAGGAACAGTGTGTTCCCTGAGTCTTTGTGACAACGAGCTAAGATTTCACCCAATGCACTGAGTACCTATGTAGCTGTCACTAGGTGGGCCTCACATGTGGCAGGAAGGAGGGGCCGCCCCTCAGTGGCCCCACCTGCTGCCCATGGACAGGTCAAGATGCAGAAGGGTGAGCGTCAGATGGCTAAGAGGTTCCTAGAAGAGCGGAAGGAGGAACTGGAGGAGGTGGCCCACGAGCTGGCTGAGACCGAGCATGAGAACACAGTGTTGAGGCACAACATCGAGCGCATCAAGGAGGAGAAGGACTTCACCATGTAAGGCCCTGCCCTGGACTCCAGCCCTCCTCAGGAAGAGGGACCCTTTCTGGGAAAAGGGGCATTTAAGGGGAGTCCTGTAGGTGGCGAGGAGTTAGGCAGGTGGATGCTGGGGAACATCTCGTGTGAGGGCCCCAAGATGGGAGGGTTCTGTGACTGAGAGAGGGAAAGCAGGCCAGAGTGAGGAGGGTGGGTGGGCAGAGGGCAAGGGGTGCCATGGAGTTCGTCAGGGGCTGGCTCTTAGCAGCCACTTGGAGGAGTTTGCATTGAGGGCAATAGGGAGCCGTGGAAGGGTTTCAAAGCAGGAAATGGTATAAGCAGATTTGACTCCAGTGTGGAGAGTGGATGGGAGGGCTCAAGAGCTGATCTGAAGATGGTTAAGAGGCCAGGGCAGTGGCCGGGGCAGGCAAGTAGGTGGCACCATGTGACCTGATGTGGAAGCCCTGCTTTGGTGCCCAGGTGTCTTTCTAGGCCACTTGGACCAGAAGGCTACCTCTTCCCCCTCCCCCACCGTTCCTTGACTAGGAGGTGAGGCTCACAGGGCATTGTGAGGCGAGCCTCAGAGCTCCGGGGGGGCTGGAGCCTGAGAGGCTCAGAGCCCTCCCTTCTGGCCCCAGGCTTCAGAAGAAACACCTCCAGCAAGAGAAGGAGTGCCTCATGTCCAAGCTGGTGGAGGCGGAAATGGATGGGGCTGCCGCAGCCAAGCAAGTCATGGCCCTGAAGGATACCATCGGGAAGCTGAAGACGGTGGGTGGTAGGCAGAGCAACCTAGCCCTGTTACTGGGCCCCAAGAGGGGGCAGCCACAAGCGAGGGTGGGGGCTTTACGCAGTCATCAGGCTGACTTTATGACATCTCCAGGCGGGGGAAGGGCACATTGAACTCCTCAGTTCCCATCCCCCACCCTCAGGTCCAGGGCCAGACCCTTAAGGATGACCTCTGGTGGCCAGGGCCTCTGAGGAGACCTCGTCATGGGTCTCTTGGGATCACCCCACCACCTGATTCCTGCAAGTACAGTATCAGCCACCAGGTGGTGTCGTCTGCTTCCTCTAGGAAGCTTGCCTTGACTACACTCACCCACACTGAGTTTCCCCACTATCGCTGTCAGCAGGCTCAGATCCTGCCCATCCTTCCAGGTCCAAGACCTCCAGGAATCCTGTCCTTGCCATCCTGACCCTGTACACAGCCCAGGTCGTTGCTGGGCTTCCGGGCACCAGTACCTCTTAAGTCCTGGTGTGGCCTGCCTCTGCCAGCTCGTCCCTTCTCTCCCTGTACCATGTAAGGCTTCTTGCTGTCTTCCAGGAAAAACAAATGACCTGTACGGACATCAACACCCTGACGAGGCAGAAGGAACTTCTCCTGCAGAAGCTGAGCACATTTGAGGAGACCAACCGCACCCTCCGAGACCTCCTGAAGGATCAGCACGGCAAAGAGGTGAGCTCCCGGCTCCAGCCCCACCGTGGGCGCCCGACTAAGGTCCATCCCTAGCACCACATGCCCATCCTCTCTGAGCCTCAGTCTCCTCTTCTGTGAACAAATAATACTCTTGGTGACTGACCCGAGTGGGCTGTCGAAAGATTTGACAAAATCATTCACATTGAGTGTTGGCCCCTGGTGGACGTGGAAGCTGGACTGGGCTGCACAGAAAGGACCTTGGGAGCCAAGAGAAGGGCAGTGGGAGTCGGGGAGGAGTTCAGCCCGTTCCAGAGCTCGTGCAGCAACACAGGGAGAGCACTAGACCTGAGCTTTGGGGGAGTAGAAGAACGACTAACTGCCGGCAGACACAGATTGTGTGGTACCATTTCATCTTCTGAAAAGATGGTCAGTGAAATATGTTTTATGTTAGAAAATGATTCTGAAAAGACTGACAGCTATAAACATCCATCTTCCTGTTTGGTTCAAACCAAAGGGTTACCAAAGATCTCAAAGTCCCTGTGCTGTTGAAATGATGACACTTTTCTTAGTTGAGTGTCTTTTTGTCCCGATATTGTCAACTTTTCTTGTTTTTACTTTTTAAAATTAATGTTTAAAATGAGTAATAATATGTGGTGTTCAGCATTCCAAACAAAACCTTGTCCATGTCATTAAATCCCTCTTGTGTCTTCTTTGGCAGTAACCCCTCATCTCCCTTCCTTCAGGGACCTTTATCTCAAACCTGATAGTTTTATCATCTACGTATATATCTTTAAGCAACATTTGGTATTGTTGAGCATGTTTTCAAACTTTACATAAATGGTATTATTCCACATATGTTCTATTGAGCTTGCTTTTTTCACTCAATATTTTTATGAGATTGATTCTTTTTTTTTCCTTGTGGCTTAAGGTAATTAATTTTCACTGCTATGTCCTATCTTATGACAATACCACAGTTTGTGTGTCCATTCTTCTGTTGGTGGAGACCTACTTTCAGATCTTTGCTATCACAGGTGGTGTTATTTGAGCATCAGTGTACACTATCCCAGTGGGCTTGAGAGTTTCTAGACTATATTTCTATGAATTGTACTAGTTACAGAGAAATTATTTCCTTAAAATTGTAATAACTTTTATTTCTAGCTCAGTGTTCTCGGATGGGTGGTTTTTACCTCTCTGATTTGTGGCAGCTAAAATGCCCTGCAGAAAGCCTCCTCTTGGTACATGCCCAGTGGTGTCTATTTTAGTTGCAAAACCTGGGACCAACCTTATTACCCAGAGGTTATGGGGAGAGTTTAAAAATAATGCAGTGGCACGTTAGAGACAGAAAGCAGAGGAGAGGTGGCCGGGGAGGGGAATGGAGGCTGGCTGCTTAACAGGTCCTGGTGAGGACTGCCTCCGAATGTTCTGTATGCCACAGAATTGTATACTCAGTAGTTAAAATGGCACAGTTTATGTTGTGTTTTACCGCGTAAAAAAAAATAATAATGAAATGTACCAAAAACCATTGAATTGTACATTTTAAATGGGTGACTTGTATGGTATCTGAATTTATATCTTAGTAAAACTATTTAAAAAAATCAAGGTGTAGCACAAAAGCAGTATAATAACATTTTGGTAAAATTACACATAAATTAGAGTGGAAGGGAAGGTAAAGGTAGGGAGAGAGAAACATCGATGTGTGAGAGACACATTGATTGATTAGCTTCCATAGGCACCCTGATCGGGGACTGGCTTCAAACCTGTAACCCAGGCTCATGCCCTTGATGGGGAATTAAACCTGTGACCCTTCAGTGCACAGGCTGATGCTCTAACCACTGAGCAACCAGCCACGGCAAAAGAAAATTTTTTTAAATTGATTTTGAGAAAGAGGGAGGGGCAGGAAAGGAGAAAGAGAAACATCAATTTGTTGTCCCACTTATTTATTCATTCATTGGTTGATCATTGCATTTACTCTGACCTGGGATAGAACCTACAACTTTGGCGTATAGGGAATTGGAATTATGGCTAAACTAGTGGCCTGGTGCATGAAATTTGTGCACATTAAAAGGGAATTAATTAGAGGAAATCCTCCTATCTAATAAAAGAGTAACATGCAAATTGACCATAACGCCAACACACAAGAGGACCACCCCATGTGGTCAAAGATGGCGGCTGCCCGGGAGAAACCAAGATGGCGGCATAGGTAAACACTGGAAATTGCTGCCTCCCACAACAACTTCAAAAATACAACTAAAAGACAAAACGGACATCATCCAGAACTACAGGAAGGCTGGCTGAGTGGAAATTCTACAACTAGAAGGAGAGAGAAAAGCACACTGAGACTCAGAGGAGGTGTGGAAGTAAAGTGCAGAGGTACGGAGGCGCACGCGGCAAGAGCTGGCAACTGAGGACATGGCTGTCTTTTTGAATCGGGAGGGAGTCACAAGCCCTCAACTGCTCTGAACTCCAGTTCCGGGTGAATCTCTGGGGACCCAGACTCATACAGGGAGAAACTGGACTGTCTGGCAGCGGGCAGAACTCGGAACTCGAGGGCAGCTTTCTCTCAGAGGTGCTTGCAGCGATTACCGGGATACTGAGACACGGGGCCTCTTAGGGCAGGGCTGAGGATCTGCCATAGCTGTTTGTTCCGCCCTGTTGATTTCCTGAGACCCCGCCCCACCCAAGCTACGGCAGAGGCTTTTGCATATGAATGCCCTGCCCCTTTGCAATCTGAAAATTACCTAACAAACTGCAGCTGGGCCAGACAGACCCAGAACTTCCAAGAAAAGGCCCAAGGCCCCACAGCAGCTTGCATTGCTTCACAGCTGGGCCTCATCTGGGCACCTCCAAACCCCAAACAAGGAAGGGGAATCTGCAGATCTCTTCGTAGCTCCTGCTGGGTAGCCTCAGGCAGAGGCTAAATTAGCACCTCCTTAGATCCAAGAGCCAGTGTACCCAGTGGTCAGAGTGGGACCATCCAATTACAACTCCTCAGATCCATAAGGGACACACTCAGGGGGCAGACTCAGTGAGCACCAAAGCCCCACTGAAGCAAGTCTTGCCCCAGAAGGGTGTCTTCAGCACAGAAGTTCTCCCACCTTAGACACAGCTGATTCTCACAGCCAGTTGGCCTGGAGGTCAATTCCTCCCAGTGATACCTATAACAGTCAAGGCTTAACTACAATAAGACTGTGCACAAAGCCCACAAAGGGGTGCACCAAGAGTGTCCACCTCAGGTAATTGGGGAGGCTGAGACACTGGGCCCTATAGGACACCTAGCACAAAAAGCCACTCTACCAACACAGGGAAGCATAAAAAATGTGGAGACAAAGAAACAGGTCACAAATGACAGAAATGGAGGAAAGCAAACTACTGGATATAGAGTTCAAAACCACGGTTATAAAGTTTTTCAAGAATTTTCTAGAAGCCGCCGATAAATTTAGTGAGACCCTGGAGGATATGAAAAAAGACCAACTGGAAATTAAGCATACACTGACTGAAATAAAGAATAATATACAGAGATCCAACAGCAGACAAGAGGATCCCAAGAATCAAGTCAAAGATTTGAAATACGAAGAAGCAAAAAATACCCAACCGGAAAAGCAAAAAGAAAAAAGAATCCAAAAATATGAAGATAGTGTAAGGAGCCTCTGGGACAACTTCAAGCGCACCAACATCCGAATTATAGGGGTGCCAGAAGGAGAGAGAGAGCAAGATATTGAAAACCTATTTGAAGAAATGACAGAAAACTTCCCCTACCTGGTGAAAGAAATAGACTTACAAGTCCAGGATGCACAGAGAACCCCAAACAAAAGGAATCCAAAGAGGACCACACCAAGACACATCATAATTAAAATGCCAAGGGCAAAAGACAAAGAGAGATTATTTTTTTTTTAATATATTTTACTAATTTTTTACAGAGAGGAGGGGAGAGGGACAGAGAGTTAGAAACATCGATGAGAGAGAAACACCAATCAGCTGCCTCCTGCACACTCCCCACTGGGGATGTGCCCGAAACCAAGGCACATGCCCTTGACCGGAATCGAACCTGGGACCCTTCAGTCCACAGGCCGACGCTCTAAAACTGGCTAGGGCCAAAGAGAGATTCTTAAAAGCAGCAAGAGAAAAACAGTCAGTTACCTACAAGGGAGTACCCATACGACTGTCAGCTGATTTCTCAACAGAAACTATGCAGGCCAGAAGGGAATGGCAAGAAATATTCAAAGTGATGAATACCAAGAACCTACACCAAGATTACTTTATCCAGCAAAGCTATCATTCAGAATTGAAGGTCAGATAAAGAGCTTCACAGATAAGAAAAAGCTAAAGGAGTTCATCACCACCAAACCAGTATTACATGAAATGCTGAAAGGTATTTTTTTAAAAATATTTTTTATTTATTTTTTACAGAGAGGAAGGGAGAGGGATAGAGAGTTAGAAACATCGATGAGAGAGAAACATCGATCAGCTGCCTCCTGCACATCTCCTACTGGGGATGTGCCCGCAACCCAGGTACATGCCCTTGACCGGAATCGAACCTGGGACCTTTCAGTCCGCAGGCCGACGCTCTATCCACTGAGCCAAACCGGTTTCGGCTGAAAGGTATTTTTTAAGAAGAGGAAGAAGAAAAAGGTAAAGATAAAAATTATGAACAGCAAATACATATCTATCAACAAATGAATCTAAAAATCAAGTGAATAAAAAATCTGATGAACAGAGTAAACTGGTGAATATAATAGAACCAGGGGCATAGAAAGGGAGTGGACTGACAATTCTTGGGGGGAAAGGGGTGTGGTGGTGTAGGAAGAGACTGGACAAAAATCGTACACCTATGGATGAGGACAGTGGGAAGGGTAAGGGCAGAGGGTGGGGTGGGAACTGGGTGGAGGAGAGCTATGGGGGGGACAAAAGAGGAACAACTAATAATCTGAACAATAAAGATTTAATTTAAAATAAATCTAAAAAAAAAGATGGCTGCCCCCATGTGGACACAAGATGGCCAGCAGGGAAGGGCAGTTGGGGAAGATCAGACCTGCAGGGGAGGGCAGTTGGGGGGACCAGGCCAGCAGGGGGAGGGAAGTTGGGGGGCAACCAGGCCTGCATGGGAGGGCAGCAAGAGAGGACCAGGCCAGCAGGGGAGGGCAGTTGGAGGCAATTGGGCTGGCAGGGAAGCAGTTAGGTGCCAATCAGGCTGGCAGGGGAGTGTTTAGGGGCTGACAGGCAGAAGTGGTTAGGGGTAATCAGGCAGGCAGGCGAGTGGTTGGAAGCCAGCAGTCCTGAATTGTGAGAGGGATGTCTGACTGCCCATTTAGGCCCGATCCCACACCGGGCAGTCGGACATCCCTTGAGGGGTCCCAGATTGGAGAGGGTGCAGACTGGGCTGAGGGACATACCCTCCCCGCCTCCCCTGTGCATGAATTTTGTGCACTGGGCCTCTAGTATTTTAATATTGCTATTTGCCCTTTATAATAAAAGTGTCAGAGATGAAAGAAAATTAGTAAAATGTATATGAACATTTAAAAAAAATTACACATGAATCTCTTTCTATTCCCCAAAAGATAATATATCTCTACGTGTCCTTAAATAAATGCATAGGGGAAGGATGGGCAAGACACTCATCAAACTAATAACAGTAGAACGGGAGTGAGGGGGACGAGCTTTATCTGCTCACGAATATTTCATAGTGAGAATGTAATTTATTACCTTAATAACTAGAAGTGTAATTTTGGAAAAGAGAATCAATAGAATGTAGCCATCTGGGTTTATTGCTTAATGACTCGGCTTTCCCTTTGCCTCCCTGGAAGGACTCCGGAAGGCTGATGGAGCAACAAGGAGCACTTCTGAAACGGCTGGCAGAGGCAGACTCTGAGAAAGCGGTACGTCAAGCGCCCCTGCCTGCTCTGGTGGTCGCCTCGACAGAGCTGCCAGTGCTGAATGGGGGCAGGAAGGCTGCAGCCCCGCTCTGAGCTTCCTCTGGGTCTTAGTTTCATGATCTGTATAATGGGCTGATGTCCCCTGTCCTACCTGCTCCCCTGGGCTTATCTAGTTGATCAGTTGAGAGTTAGCCACCAAGCTGGACACCAACCTGAGAGCCGGTGGTGATGATGGAATTACAAATCATGACCGTCTGTCACCTAAATTTTCGTATTTGTATCATGGATTAAAAGCCATCAAAAGGGATGGGCTCTGGATCACACCCACGCCTTTCTTCCCTCTCAAGTGTGCATCTTACTTTTCTCTCCTAAAACTCTAAGGGCCACCAAACTTGCAACCAAGGGAGCAACCAGCAGCAGCAGCTCATCCTGCGTTTCCCACCTGAACCTGCCGCCGAGACCCCTTTTCTCTGCCTTCATGAGCTAACAGCAGCCCCGCCGTAGCTCACTTCTTGCCCTGTGGCTTTTCCTTCTCAGTGATTCCACACTCCCAGCGTGGCCCACTTCTTCCCCAGAGGGCCAGAACAGCACCGCGTAGTCTCTCTCATTTTGCTGCTTCTGTCCTAGATCTTCAGTGAGCTCTAGCAGTCCCACCTTGGCTCACGTCTTTCCTGTAACATTTCTAGGGAGCCAGAGCAGACCACTGCCTAGGCTTCTGCTCCTTCCACCCTAAGCCCTTCCTTCGTTTCACTGGGGAAAAAAGCCATTAAAAGGTATAGACTTTTTTTTTCCCCCAAACATGTCTTTATTGATTTTTAGAGAGAGGCAGGGAGAGGGAAAAGGGAGAAATAGAAACATGGATGACAGAAAAACATTGATCAGCTGCCTCCTGCATGCCCACTGCTGGGGATTGAGCCCACAAACTGGGCATGTGTCCTGACCGGGAATTGAACCGTGACCCCCTGGTTCATAGGTAGACGCTCAACCACTGAGCCACTCTGGCTGGGCAGGTATAGACCTTTTGACTCAACAATTCCAATTCTAGGAATGCCTCCCAAGGCAGCATGTTCCAGAATTCACTCCATGGAACCCTAAGTTCCTCAAGATGTTAAATGGGTGAATTTTACTCTGATTTTTAGAGAGTGTAGAAGGGAGAAAGATGGGGGTGGGGAGAGAAACATTGATGTAAGAGAGACACATCGATTGGTTACCTCCTGCATGCACCCCACTGGGAGCCAGGGATTGAACCTGCAACCCAGGTATGCGCCCTTGACGGGGAATCGAACCTGGGATCTTTCAGTATGTGGGGTAATGCTCTACCACTGACCTGCACCAGCCAGGGCAAAGCATATAACTTCCTTTTTGTTATTGTTTTGTTTTGTTTTTTGGTGACGAAACACAGGACCATATAACTTCTTCCTCTTCCTTCTCCTCCTCTTCTTTTTCTTCTTCTTCTCCTGAGAGAGAGAGAGAGAGAGAGAGAGAGAGAGAGAGAGAGAGAGAGAGAAACATCAATGATGAGAGAGAATAATTGGTTGGCTGCCTCCTGCACGCCCCCTACTGGGGGGGGGGGGTTTGAGCCTGCAACCTGGGCATATGCCCTTGGCCGGAATCGAACCTGGAACCCTATAGTCCAGCCGTCTCCAAACTTTCGGACCTCACGGACTATCAGTGGTCCACGAACCACCGGTTGGCGACTGCTGCTTTATTCCGCAGGCTGATGCCCTATCCACTGAACCAAACTGGCTCGGGCGCATATAACTTCTTTAATGTCTGTTAACAGTGTTCTCTGGGTTGGGTAGCATTTTTGTGTGTTTTTTAGTGTTTTCCACAATTAATGTTACTTTATTTTAAATTACAAAATAAATACATATTTATTGTCCTAAATATTTAATACAGATGTTAGGTGCTTCCCACCAGGGTCTCTGACATGGGCCAGTATATTTGGGACCTTGGGCCCTGGTGGCCAGGCACACAATGGAGTGTCTCTCCTCTCGGGGCTGGGCCTCCTTGCCCTTTCCAGGGAGCTCATGACTGTGTGTGTTCTCTCCAGCGGCTGCTGTTACTGCTGCAAGACAAGGACAAGGAGGTGGAAGAGCTCCTCCAGGAAATACAATGTGAGAAGGTACCATCCCAACAGCTGCTCCCTCTTACTGGCCAGTAGAGCTCAGTGGATACAGTGCGCCCTAGAATTGGAGACCTGGGTTCAAATTCTGCCTCTATCTTTCTCCATCTGTCCAAAGGCTCAAGCAAAGACAGCATCCGAACTCTCCAAGTCCATGGAGTCCATGCGTGGGCATTTGCAGGCACAGCTTCGGAGCAAAGAGGCAGAGAACAGTCGCCTGTGTATGCAGATCAAGGTACCTGCTAGCCCCACCAGGGGCGGGGAGGGAAGTGGGGGCAGGTTCCTGGCAGTCCAAGGGTGGTTGCCTGGCCAAGCCTATCACACTCAGGAAGGTTTTGCCCCAAAGGATTATGGGGCAGCTGCTACCAAAGCTCTTGTGCTTCAGGGAGACTCTGGGACAGTGGCAAGAGCAATGGACCTGGAGGTCTTGAGTGCCCTTCACAGCAGTGACTGGGTTGATTTTCAGGCCCCCAAGCCAATCACTTCATCCCTTAGGCCCTCAGTTCTCCTAACTGCCCCTGGGGAGGAAGGGTGGCCTCAATGCTGATTGCATCTGTGAACTGGGGACTCGCTAAAGTCACAGACCCGCTGAGTGTCAGGGTGAACCCCGATTGCTGTGCTGGGAGTTCAAGGAAAGATTCCGGAGGAGTTCTAACATAAGACCTGATGGGCTCAGTGGCCCAGGGAGGTGCTGTGGCGAGCCTGCGAAGGGCCCTCGTCTCCGGTCTGTGTTAGGGGAGCCCTAACCCCCTGCAGTTTGTGACTCATTCTTACTCCCTCTCCCCATTCCCTCTTTTCACTGGTCCCTTTTTCCCTCTCTCCCTGGGACTCTCTTGCTCACCTCGTCCCTCTCCTTTCAATCTGCTCCCTGGCCCTCCCCCCCAGAACCTGGAACGCAGCGGGAACCAGCACAAGGCGGAAGTGGAGGCCATCATGGAGCAGTTGAAGGAACTGAAGCAAAAGGGAGATCGAGACAAAGAGTCCTTAAAGAAGGCCATCCGTGCCCAGAAGGAGCGAGCGGAGAAGAGCGAGGAGTACGCTGAGCAGCTGCACGTGCAACTCGCTGACAAGGTAGCGGCCTCCCTGTGGGGGGCCGGAGGTGGGGTGGTTAGGTAGGTGGGGAGTGGATGGCGGCCGAATGCAGGTGGTTTGGGTGGATGGAGGTGGCTGGGTGGGTGAATGGAAGGAAAACGACACCGAGTGGGTGAATGAGCTGATAGGATGGATAGCTGGGTGGAGAGGGAGGCAGAGGGAGGATTAAATGGGTAAAAGGGTAATAAAGGGGTTGGAAGGCTGGCTGGACAGTTTAGCCACTTGGATGTTGTGGGTAGGGATGATGATTAAGGAAGGATTAGCAAACAGGGTGCATGTGATTGTTGGAAATCTAAAAGCAACAGCTGGCCTCCTGTCACTCTCGGTGCTCTCTAGAGAGGGATTGCAGGAGGGAGGGTTGGGGGTCGGCCAGGGTGACCCAGCCCCCAGCTCCCTCGGCCTGAGCACTCACACCAGGCTGATGGGCCCTGCTGTCCCGTGTTCCAGGATCTTTATGTTGCTGAAGCTTTATCCACTCTGGAGTCATGGAGGACCCGCTACAACCAAGTTGTGAAAGACAAGGGGGACCTCGAGCTGGAAATTATTGTCCTGAATGAGTACGTCTGTGCTGGGAGAGGGAGCGCAGGCCGACTGAGGGAGGTGGGTGTGGGGGGGAGGAGCCTGGCGGCCCGAGGCAGCCACATCACTCACATGGCTGACATTTGGTCTCCCCCGGTCAAGGGCTGCATTGGACTGAGATGTGGGCAGCCATGAGGTGGGCTTTCTGGTTGGACCCCAGGTCCTGGTTCCAGCCCCAGTACCCGTGGTCCTGCCCCGCAAGCAGCCCTGGGGCCAGGCTTCTCTGCTGACAGAGGCTTGGGCCTGGGGTGGGTCCTGATCTGCACACCACGGGAAATGGGCACGGGCCCACTGGTCACCTCATTCCTGTTCTTGGGGGTGGGATGGCCGGTAATCCCTGCGTCTCTGCTATTTTGCCAGCCAGTCAGTATGTCAGAGTTACGGCCTCACTGTACTCTCCAATGACTATTCAGTCGTTCTCAGTCTCAGCTCTATTCATGTGTTCACTCAGTTAAAAATACTGAGCATCTCCTGTATCCCAGGCGATGTGCTGGCTTCAGGGTTACAGCAGCAGAAACAACAGGTGCAGTCTCTGCTCTCGTGGAGGCTCCGCTCAGATGGGGCGATGGGGCTGCAGAGACCTGGACTATCTGGGCTGAGAACAGGTCACAGGGGACTGAGTCTCCAGGTCAGGGAAGTCTTCCCTGAGGAAGTGTCTTTTGTTGTATTCAACTCAAGTTAGCAAACATTTCTTAAGAACCTGCGATGTGCCAGGCCCTATGCCAAGTGCTACCCTCAGAAAGTTCTCCCTCTAATGGGAGGAAACAGATCATTACGATAGAAGGATGTGCCGTAACCGGTTTGGCTCAGTGGATAGAGCGTCGGCCTGTGGACTGAAAGGTCCCAGGTTCGATTCCGGTCAAGGGCATGTACCTGGGTTGCGGGCACATCCCCAGGAGGGGGTGTGCAGGAGGCAGCAGATCGATGTTTCTCTCTCATCGATGTTTCTAACTCTCTATCCCTCTCCCTTCCTCTCTGTAAAAAAATCAATTAAAAAAAAAAAGATAGAAGGATGTATGGTACAGGGGCGAGATGCCCTGAGGAAGGAGATCTGAACTGGGTTCTTAAGGGTGAGTAGGAGTTTGCCAGGGAAAACATGATGTGTTTGCTTGGGCCTAGTCAGTGCTGACTGAACCATAATTGATCGATACTGAGAACATACAGCATAGAAAGGTTCTGTATTGGGTCTGTGGTCAAGATGGACGAGGAACATCTGTGAGCGCCAGTGCTGCTCTGAGGCTTGGATGATTGCCCTGCTCAGTGACTGAGGGGAAGGCGAAGGGCTCAAGTGCAGGTGGGCAGCTGCCTGCCGAGTAGACTGCTTTCCCTGTTTCATATCCATTCATTGCCATTCTTGCCTGAGCTAGGTGAGTGCTCACACATGTGAATAAGCCAATCATGACACCTGTCCTTGCCCGGGAGACACTGAACCCCATTGTGATGTGTGCCTGAGGGACAGGCATGCCTAGGGTGTGACCACCCAGCCAGGAGTTCTGTCCTAACTTTAAGGCCTGATTGCCTGAGAGAGGCAGGGGAGGCTGTGGGAGCTGGGAAGGGATCAAGTCTCTGGTCCTTGTCTTCAGGAAGTGTCCCGGCCTCATGGGAAGTCAGAATGGAGAAGGCTTTTAGCGGGGTTGGTATGGGAGACAAATCTCAAAGGTTGTGTCAGAAGTGGGATACAAGGGAATGCCACAGGCAGCAGTGCCAGGGCAGGACATACAGCTGCTTCTCAGAGTGGAGATTGGGGAGCAGGCAGGGGGCCAAAAGGCGGGACATGGCCTGAGTAGGAACACTTGACCCCTCTCCACGCAAAGACTGGGCTCCTCCGAACCTGTGTAACTGGTTCTCCTGTCTGCTTTCACTTTGTGACCTTCCAGCCGAGTGACCGATCTCGTGAACCAACAGCAAACCTTGGAGGAGAAGATGCGGGAAGACCGGGACAGCCTGGTGGAGAGACTACACCGGCAGACTGCCGAGTATTCTGCATTTAAACTAGAGAATGAGAGGCTGAAGGTCTGTATTGGGAGCTGGGGGCTGGGACGGAGAGGGAACAGCAAAGAGACTGATGGCTGGGCATTCCTGGTCGGTCCCCAGAGAGGACCATGACGGTTTTCAGAGGGCCTGGAGGGAGCAGAGGGATGAAGGAGCTCTGGAGTCAGAGCGTGTATGAATGGCCACACCAGGGTTTTACTGTCTATTACTTTTATTTATTTATTTAGTTATTTAAATATATTTTATTGATTTTTTACAGAGAGGAAGGGAGAGGGATAGAGAGCTAGAAACATCGATCAGCTGCCTCCTGCACACCTCCTACTGGGGATGTGCCCACAACCAAGGTACATGCCCGTGACTGGAATTGAACCTGGGACCTTTCAGTCCGCAGGCTGATGCTCTATCCACTGAGCCAAACCGGTTAGCGCAGAAATAAATTATTTTTAACTGAGTTAGCAATTTAGGTTGGGGTGACCTCGGAATAAAAAACAACTTTCTGCCCTAACCAGTTTGGCTCAGTGGATAGAGCATGGGCCTGCAGACTGAAGGCTGCCCCGTTCGATTCCAGTCAAGGGTACATGTCTGTGTTAGGGCTTGATCCCCAGTAGGGAGTGTGCAGGAGGCAGTCAATCAATGAGTCTCTCTCATCATTGATGTTTATATCTCTCTCTCTTCCTGTCTGAAATCAATTTTTTAAAAAATTAAAAAAGTAAAAGCAATGTCCGAGAGATTTAAATTAAGACCTACTACCCAGATTCAAGTCCTGCCTCTGCCTCTTGCCAGCTACGGGACCTGGGTGAGAGATCTCATCCTCGGTTGCTGCAAGAAATGAGGTGCTTGTGAGAATGCGGTGATGCATGTAAAATGCCTAACATGACACACTCAGCCAATCACATGCAATAGACTTGACTTTGAGGTTAATTAACACTGACTCTGCTAGGGCACCCCTCCACATGAATTCATTTGCACTTTAATCTTCCAATAATGTGATTACTGTCTCTATAGAATAAGGAAATTGAGGCTTAGAGAAAGGTCAAGTTTCTAGCCAAGATTTTACCCTTGGGGAAAATAAAAGATTTTACCCTTGGAAGTGTTGGAGTTGGGATTTGAACCTGATTCATTTTTTCTTGGCCTTATCTCCATTTTCTTTACTGCTTATTATTGCTTTTGTAATGAGAACAAGAAAACACGTGTCCCTTATTTGTATCTATATTCACTGGAGTTGAGCACCGTAGGACTCTTGCCCTGGTGCCTGAGGAGAACCCCTGGTGTGGGTTTGAACAGAGGGGCTTCCCTTTGCTGGCCCCTGGGAGTAGGAACTGAGGGTGGGATGATCACCTGCTCGGAACCTTCTTGTTGGTGACTTACGGGGCCACCTCTTCTAGGCTAGCTTCGCTCCAATGGAGGACAAACTCAATCAGGCGCACCTCGAGGTCCAGCAGCTGAAGGCATCGGCTAAGAATTATGAGGGGATGATTGACAACTATAAGAGTCAGGTAGGTCTCCCTCAAGTGCCCCTGCCCTGTAAGGGCAGCACCTCTCAGCTGCTGGAAGATTGACCAGGAGGCCTTTCCTGGGAAGGGTTTGGTGTGGAAGGTTTTTTTCACCAAAACTTGGCTCTGCCCAAGACCACCTGATGCTTTGTTGGTCCCTAGGTGTTGAAGACCCGATTAGAGGCCGATGAAGTAGCTGCCCAGCTAGAACGCTGCGACAAAGAGAACAAGATCCTTAAAGATGAGATGAACAAAGAGATTGAAGCGGTACTGCTCCCCTTCCTTGCTTTCTTCCTCCACCCAATTCTGTGTCCATCAGTCTGTCTCTCATTTGCCTTTGATCTTCCCTGGTGTGGACAACAAAGATGAACAAATTTTCTTATTGCTGGGCTGGTCTTCTCTACGTTCTCTCATCTCTTTTCGCTTATACTTCTTTTTCTCCTTCTCCTGGTTTTTTCATTCTCCAGCTTCCTTAAAAAAATCTCTCCTGCTTGGAGCATCCAAGTGGATTCAAATCCAGAGATATGCCATGTGTTAGGCATGCCTATTTCGTTCTGCGTGTTGTCTTTATTTTGTGCCATCCAAAAACTGTGCCTCCTATCCTATTCCCCAAAGAGCCTTATTCGTCTAGAGTTGGCTTGGCTGTCTAGAAGCAATCAATCATTTTAGTAGTAACCTCGGAGATGGGCTGAGTCCAGGCTCAGCCACTGACTTGTTGTATAACCGTGGGCAGGTCACTGCTCTTCTCTAGTCCTCAGTCTCCTTGTTAATTTATACAAGGGGGGACTGAGATCAGGTCGTTCTTGCCCTTCCCTCTGACCTACAGCTTTGTGGTTGCCTTTCTAGGGGCTTGGGAGTTAAACTAGGCCCTGATCTTGGCTCTAGATCAATGGCTATTGGCAAATGAGCCTTTGATCCTTAAGGTCCATATATGGGGAAAACAACACCTACTTTACAGGTTGTATGAATTAAACGAGTTAATTCATAGAGCCTTTGGGACAATGCCTGGGTCCTGGTGATGGTATTTGATGATGACTGGAAGCGCCCAGTGGCCTGCGGGAGGGCAGGCTGCACTTCTTTACCCTTCAGCAGCTGGGCCCTTCCCAACAGTGGGCTTTTCCTCCCCCACCCCAGGCACGTAGGCAATTCCAGTCCCAGCTGGCTGACCTGCAGCAGCTGCCTGACATCCTCAAGATCACGGAGTCTAAGCTTGCAGAGTGCCAAGACCAGCTGCAGGGCTACGAGAGGAAGAACATCGACCTCTCAGCCATCATATCAGATCTGCGCAGCCGGGTAAGGGACTGGCAGAAAGGGTCCCACGAACTGGCCCGAGCAGGGTCCCGCTTACCAAGATGAGCTGCACGCCCCCCAAGGGAGGACCACTTCTTTTTTCTTGGCTGCCGTTTCTGAAAGGAGTGAGCTATCATCAGTGCTGTGAAATAAAAGTCTGGTGTGCCAAATGCCTCGTGTTCGCACCAAATGATTATAGTTGTAGGAGCCGTCACTCATTGGAGTCGTTGGGCCCTCCTGTTGTTACCCCTCCCCCAAGGCTGCAAGTCTCCGCCTGCCTCTGCCTTCATGCTCTGCTGCTGTCCTCAGCCTTGCACCCACAGGCAGCAAGCCACGGGTGTTCTTTTTTTCCATTTTCTTGCTTTAGCTGCCTCCCCTACTCAGCAGAGCCATTGCCTGAGATTCTGTCCTGAAAGAGGGCTCCCTTCCTCCCAGAAGCAGCCTGCCTCTGGTGATGGGCGCCATGCCTACGATGCCTCAGAAATGACATGCCTCTCATCTGCAGGGTGACCTTGGGCAGGGCCCTTTCCCTCTCTGGACCTGCTTCACTAATAATAATAAAAGCTACCATCTCTAGAGCACATGCCCTGTGCTCCACCATCCTCCATTCTTCTAGGAACTTTGTAAGGTTTATTGCACATTTTATAGCAAGCAGCCCAGGGCATAGAGGGAGAAGGAATTTCCTGAGGTCACCGAGCTGATACTTAATCAGCAGGGATTGGGACCCAGCCAGCTCTGTCTGGTTCCCAAGCCCGTGTCCCCGGTATCTTCAATTACCTCGTGCTCTTGAACCTGAGCATCTCAGGGCCTTGCAAGCCCAGATACCTGAGGTCTGTAGAGCATCCCTCTGGATAACTTCTCGCACTTGCCAGCCTGAACGAACTGATAGCTTTCCTCCTGCCTTGCCCGCACTTGTCCCCAATTAAGGAGAGAAGGAAATCAGCACGACGACAAAGTGATTGGCAAAGAGCTCCCCGGTGTGTCCTGTGGGCCTGCCATCTGCTCTGCTTCTCCTGCCGGCCCCGGATCCCACCGAGTGGCCTCTCCTGAAAGAAAGCGTCGGCGTGGTTCTGCGGATCCAACCTGGCTCTGGGTGTGGGCAAGCCCAGCCGGGGAGCCGGCCCTAACCTGTCCCCGCTCTCCTCTCTCCTGCAGGTTGTGTGTGGAGACTTGGACGCCTGCTGAGGGCAGCATGCCTCTCCTGGGTGTGGATTACAGGTCAGGGAGAAGGGGGGCCGCACCGGAAGTTCTTTCGTAAACCAGTCTGTTCCTGTCATTTTAGATCGAGCATCAGGGGGACAAGCTGGAGATGGCGAGAGAGAAACACCAGGCTTCCCAGAAGGAAAATAAACAGCTGAGTCTGAAGGTGGATGAACTGGAGAGGTTAGAGGCACTTGGTTCCAACTCTGTCCTCTTCCTAGGACCTGAGACTTTCAGCCGCTTAGCTGCTTTGGGCTTAGTGTGCTGGAAGGTACTAGGCAGACCTCAGAGGAAAAGCTGCTTGCAGCGCAGTGGTAAGCATTGTGGGAGAGGAAGGTGGTCTCCTGCCGGGGGTGATGCTCCAGAAGACAGTGGTCAACATCAGACCACCCATAGGACCACCTGTCAGGCACACTTGGTCCAAGCAAACCCGCAGGGCCTGCAGGCTGCTGTGGGGCATTTCCTCCCCACTCTGCTCTGTGTTCCCGATCATCCTTCCCACAAGCATTCTGATTCTTCTCCCGTGGACACAGGAGGCAGTCAGGGGTGAATACTACACCTTTAGGAATCAGAAGCTGATTACTAATCTTGAGAAAGGGACCAAGGCAGGGAAAGTAGTGTAGCACGTGGGGTTATTGTGAGTCTTCAATGAGATAACTTCAAGGGGCTCAGCACATTACCTGGCAAACAAAATGTACAGTATAGGTGGTGTGTATTGGTATTATCCCAGTTTAAATGAGGAAACAGCTCCGGGAGAGTTCAGTGACTTGCCCAAGGTCACTCAGCTGGTACCTGGCAAAGCTGCAACTTAGCCTCCTGTCTTCCTCCAGAGCTTCTAGCATCTGGGAAATGAGGGCTTGAGGTCCTGGGAGGCTGTACCTGCTCATGCAGCCTACAGGGAGAAACTTGAACCAGTTGTTCTCTTGGGCCCCACCTCACCTCTACTCTGCGTTGCTGGCCTCAGACATGCAGCTGGACTCGGCAGGACTTGCAGGGCTCCTTAAAGTGGAGCATGTTCCACAAGTGCAGTGGCGACTGCGCTTGCACATCGGGATGGTCATGCTGAGTGGTCCGGCTGAAGGCCCTTTGCTGAAGGAGGCAGCAGTGAACAGAAGTGAGGGCATGAGTTTTGGTGACAGGCCTATCAGCTGTGTGACATTGGGCCAGTGACTTCACATCTCTGAGGCTGAGCGTCTTCATCTGAAAGGGGGGGAATAAGGGAACCCACCTTCCCGAGCTGCCCGTTGCTGTATTACATGAAGATGTGCACACTTAGCACAACCGCGCTCAGTCTGCTTCCTTTTCCTGCCTTCACACGGTTCTCCAACCAGCTGCTCCAGTTGCAGTTCCTTGCCGCCTGGCTGATCAGCAGGTTCCTTTGGTTTATTCCTGTGGCTCCTTGGAGGTTCCCTGCGTGACGAGAGCCCTGGTCCAGGGTGGCTGCAGCCCCCTGGCAGGGTGAACAGGGCAGGTATGGGGATGAACAGGATCTGATTGGGTGCTTTCACCTAGGAAACTGGAGGCGACCAGTGCCCAGAATATCGAGTTCCTACAGGTGATTGCCAAGAGGGAGGAGGCAATCCACCAGTCCCAGCTGCGGCTGGAGGAGAAAACACGGGAATGTGGGTCCCTGGCAAGGCAGCTGGAGAGCGCCATTGAAGATGCTAGGAGGCAGGTCAGTGTCAACTCCATTACTAATCCTGTGACCTTGGCCCAATCACATAACCTCTCTGAGCGTATTTTCCCACCTAAAAAATGGGCCTAGAGTAGTACCTGCCTCGTGAATTACCTTAAGGATCAAGTGAGCAATTATTGTGAAGGACCTGACCCCTGACTCATGATTGCTCATTTAAGTGTTGCCTGCTCGGGATCAGACAGGCTTGTCACATCTTAGGTGACGATGACTCATGGGGTGTTGGGAAAGGGCCGGTAAAGATGGTTGCTGAGGTGGTCCCCATAGTTAGCTCCCACCCTGAGGCCCCAAACAACTCGCCATGGTGATGTGCAAGTGTGGTCCTTGAGACCAGATAGTGGAGTGGCGCAGGCTTCTCCTTGCTAGGTGTTCACCGTCAGGTGGGCACCTCCACCTCTGTTCCTTCCGGGCAGGTGGAGCAAACCAAGGAGCACGCAGTCTCCAAGGAACGAGCAGCCCAGAACAAAATCCTGGATCTTGAGACCCAGCTGAGCAGGGCCAAAACTGAACTCACCCAGCTGCGGCGGAGCCGTGACGATGTGAGTCGGGCTGGAGGGCAGAGGGCAGAAGAGATGGGAGTGGATTGAACTTTGGGCTTCCTGGGATCTGCAGGGCAAGGTGTTTTGTTGTTTTATGAAAAGAACATGGTTTAATTTTTCTCTATCCCGGAAGGATAGCCCTGGCAGATCCTTTTTATTTTTTTATTAACAGCTTTAAGATATCATTTTATATACCATGAAAATCACATTTATGCAAATTTAAACTGCATCATTCAATGGTTTTTAGTATATTCAGAGTTGTACAAGGATCATCACAAGGCAGCTGGAGAGCGCCATTGAAGATGCTAGGAGGCAGGTGGAGCAAACCAAGGAGCACGCAGTCTCCAAGGAACGAGCAGCCCAGAACAAAATCCTGGATCTTGAGACCCAGCTGAGCAGGGCCAAAACTGAACTCACCCAGCTGCGGCGGAGCCGTGACGATGCTGACCGCCGCTACCAGAGCCGGCTGCAAGACCTGAAAGATCGCCTGGAGCAGTCGGAGAGCACCAACCGCAGCATGCAGAACTACGTCCAGTTCCTCAAGTCGTCCTATGCCAACGTGTTTGGGGACAGTCCTTACACTACCTACCTGACCAGCTCTCCCATCCGCTCCAGGTCTCCTCCTGTCTGAGCCCGCCTGTCTTGGGCCGGGAGCCCAGACCGATGCCATGGGAACTGACAAGTTGCCAAGCCATACCCGGAAAGCCTGTTGCTTTTCCTCTCTCCCAGTGACGAAGTGTGTGTTTAGGATCTTGTGCTTAGCTACTGGCTCCATGACAGTCCCTAGAGCAGCAGGGCATGAAGCAGCAGGAGCCACTCAGTTCTCCCCTCTCTGCTAGAGTTGCCTGAAGGAAGTTTTTAAGTACCTTGCCAGGCCTTAAATCTACTACTATGAGGGAACCAGATTTTAACTCACTGTGACCTAGCGCATTCCTTTCCTGAGAGAATGTGTGGACTGGACTTTTTCCACCAGTCCCCTACAGCCCTCTTTCTAGAAATATATTTCTTGAGTAAATTCTTGGACCTGAGCCAGCAGAGGTCCTCACCACCCCTCCTGGGTTGTGGGCACATTTACTTCCGCTTTTCCTTATGTCCTGGGTGCGGTGTTTTCCCACGCCCGATGGAAACCTCTCGTATCCGAGTTTCCTTAAGGCCACTTGCCCCGCACACTTCACAATAGACACTCAAGGGCTCATGTCCTGTTGGCCTTTTTAAAAGTGTGATCCCAAGATAATTAATTTTTGTTTCTCTTTGCCAGGTTTGTATCTATGGAATGCATTTATCTTTGAAATATTTGTGTTGCTTTACAAAAAGCTTTTATAATCAATATTTAAGACTCCGTGGATGATTTCCTTTACTCACCCCCATCCCTCTTCTAAAAATGATTAAGTATAATATTAATGGGAGCCAGGAACTATTTTTAAAGTACTTGGTGCATGGAACATTAGATCTTTCATTTCATTGTGGCCCAGCTAGTTTCTCCTGTGGGCGCTTTTCGTGCGATGACTGGAGGCATTGTTCATTGTTGGGGTGCAGACCACTTTAGCTGTTAGGAGAAAGAAAATGAGATGTGTGTATATATGACTTTTTACAATGTTAATTGGTTTCTGAATGATGTATTGTTTATTTTTGTTCTCTTCACATTTTTCCTGTATTTAAAAGAAAGAACAACAGCCCTAGCCAGTTTGGTTCAGTGGTTAGAGTATAGGCTCTCGGACTGAAGGGTCTCAGGTTTGATTCCAGTCAAGGGCACGTACCTTGGTTGCAGGCTCATCCCGGACCCCAGTCAGGGCATGTGCAGGAGGCAAACAATTGATGTGTCTCTCACATCACGTCTCTCCCCCTCCCTTCCACTCTTTCTAAATATCAATGGAAAAATACCCTCAGGTGAGGATTAACAACAACAACAAAAAGATTTTTAAATTGATTTGAGAGAGAGAGACATCAAACATTGGTCAGTTGCCTCCCACACCACCCTGACCCAGGATTGAACCCACAACCTGGGTATGTGTTCTCTGAAGATGCTCCAGCCGACTGAGCCACACCAGCCAGGGCAACAAATTCTTTAGTGAGAACACATTTGGTACGGTGCTGAAACGTAACCTTTCCACTTAGCTGGTATTAAGCTTTCTGGCTGATCCAGTCTTGTTCTCTCTCAGCCACTATAACCCAAGTCCAAAACTCCAGAGAATTCCCCTATGTCCTCAAAGGCAGTGGCCACACCCAGGCGTCAGGATTTCATGACCAGAAAACTCCCTCCCCACCCCCAAATTTTGGTGACATCTGTCGTTTCCAGCTGTTAATTTTGCCAAGGAAATTCTGACAAAACAACTACTAGCCACCATTGCCACAAAGCCAAGCCTGTTTTCACACCCTTAACAAATGGACTTGAACTTACATGGACAATATATGAAAGACCTTCCCTAGAAAGGACAGTTGGCACTCACACCAATGTACATACCTATTTATATAATTCATCCTTATTTTCATCAAACCAATGAACACCTCAGTGCAGGGCATGGGTATTTATAATGCTGGTGTGGGAAACACCTCTCCTAATAACGTTCTGTTTGGGTTTGCTTCCCGGCCAACGCACCAAAATAATAATAATGTTCTGTTTTTCTTTGTCCAGAGTTTGTAAAAAAAAAAAGAAAAATGTTTATATTGCTTCAAACTCCAGAGAGAAGCCTTCTATTTCAAATTAATCCCCTAAGACAGAAAAAAGAAGAGTCTAAACTTTAGACTCTAAAGTGAAAGGATCGGGTCTGGCCAGTGCTGTTCAGTGGTTGAGGGTCAATCCGAGTCAGGAGGTCACGGAAGCCAGTCAGGGCATATACACCCCCCCACCCCACCTTGCGATCTCAGTGCGGGGCGTGCAGGAGGCAGACAATGATTTTCTCTCATCATTGATGTTTCTATCTCTCCCTCTCCCTCCCTCTCTCTGAAATCAATCAAAACATTTTTACAGGAACTCTTACCATTTGCAACAGCATGGATGGAACTGGAGAGCATTATGCTAAGTGAAACAAGCCAGTCAATGAAGGAAAAATACCACATGATCTCACTCTTTCGTGGATAATTAAGACCATTACAAACTTTCGAACAATAATAAATACAGTGGCAGAGCTGCCTCAAACTGATTGTCGAACTGCAGTGGGAAGGCCAGGGAGGGTTGGGGGACAGGAGGGAGGGGAGTAAGAGATCAACCGAGGGTCAATCCGAGTCAGGAGGTCACGGAAGCCAGTCAGGGCATATACACCCCCCCACCCCACCTTGCGATCTCAGTGCGGGGCGTGCAGGAGGCAGACAATGATTCTCTCTCATCATTGATGTTTCTATCTCTCCCTCTCCCTCCCTCTCTCTGAAATCAAAACATTTTTACAAAGTTAAAGGATCCGAATCAAAGCTGGCTCTGGGTAATAAAGTGTATAATTTAGTGGTTTTTAAGTGTATTCACAAAGTCGTGCGATCATCACAATGATCTAATTTTATATTTTCATCTCCCCCAAAAGAAAGCTTCATGCATTAGTAGCCACTCCCCTCCCTATTGCCCTACAGCCCCAGCCTCTGGCAGCCACTAATAAAAGTCTAAATGTCTCTGTGGGTTTTCATTCTGGACATTTCACATAAATGGGATTATGTAATATGTAACTTTGTGATTGGCTTCGGCCACCTGGTATAATGTGTTCAAGGTTCATCCCTGTTGTGTAGCACATACCCGTTCATGTACATCTGGGTTTAGACTTTTTGGCTATTCTGGGTAATGCTGCCATGAACTTTCAACAAGTTTTTGTATGGACGCACATTTAATTTCTCTCGGGTGTATAGTAACTCTAACCTTTCTGAAGAAATGCCTGACTTCCACAGCAGCGGCCACCGTTTAGGGTCCCGCCAGCAGTGTGGGGGTGATTCCAATTTCTTCACATCCTCATCAATACTACGTATTCCACTTTCTACCACAAGGAGGCTCCAGGCTTCTGAAGTGCGCCGGTCTGAAGTTCCCCGCAGGGCCCGGCCCTCCGGGTACGCAGGCGCACTGGAGACCCGGAACCGGAAGTGGGGCGTACCGTCTTCCGGAGGCGGTGTTGCTGTGTACAACTGAGAGCACGCCCCGGAAGCGGAAGCGAGCGCTCGTTTACGGGGCGGCTGATTCGTGGGCTTGTTTTTCCACCAGCGGCATCTCTGAAGAGCGGCTGCAGCACGGGCCATGCCGTCCGAGAGTCGCTGCTGGGAGACCCTGCAGGCGCTGCGCAGCTCCGACAAAGGTCGCCTCTGCTACCACCGCGACTGGCTCCTGCGGGGCGAGGTGAGCAGTGGATCCTGAGGCGGCTGTAGCCCTTGTGGCCGCTACGCCGGCACCCCGTGGGTCCTTTCTAACCACCCGCATTTGTTTCTCGACTCCTGTTTGTGCACCACGCTGCCCTAGGGTTTCTGCTCTCCCCAGCCTATTCCAGCCGCTCGGGACACCCCTTCAGAGGCGCTCTTCGTTCTGAAGGCTCCGTGCGACCCGCAGCCACACTAGGCGCCTCCGTTTCTGTTGTCAAAGCAGCCCTGCCCCCAGGGTCAGTGAAGTTACTGCCTGTGCTAGGAGGGGCAGATTTTGCAGTGAACGATTAATATGACGTATTGCTGCAAGTGAAGAATCACACACAAACTTTTAAATTTTTTATTTTTTAATATATTTTTATTGATTTCAGTGAGGAAGGAAGAGGGAGAGAGAGAAACATCAATGAAGAGAGAGAATCATGGATCGGCTGCCTCCTGCACGCCCCCTACTGGGGATCGAGGCAGCAACCCCGGCA
The DNA here is from genome assembly GCF_000147115.1 of Myotis lucifugus. NCBI lineage: Eukaryota > Metazoa > Chordata > Mammalia > Chiroptera > Vespertilionidae > Myotis > Myotis lucifugus. The sequence goes on from NW_005871513.1 coordinate 277,753, forward strand.
TGTGCCCCTGATTAGAATCGAACCTGGGACCCTTCAGTCCTCAAGCCGGCGCTCTATGCACCGGGCCAAAAGTTTGATCGCACAGAGTTTTAGATGACATTGGACGGACCTGTGAAGTTTTATGGGGGCGTGATCACTGTATTTGCAGTGTTCGGTACTAGACCGCCAGGTGGAGGGGGCATGTAGGAACAGTTAAGGCATACCTCCTGTTCCGGAGTTTTGGTAATCTAGCTACTGCCCTGTCTCTTTAGACTTTTATGTAAAACAATTCTAAAGCGTTCCCCTGTCTTTTATATCTTTGACAATTTTAAAAAATACATACCTTACATTCTAGAGGCTGAGTCCCAGGATTGGTCTGTCTGGTGTATACTCAGGTTAGACATCCTTAACAGGAATACCACAGAAATGAGGCTGCGTTCTCAGGAAGTGCTTCAGTCCATCTCAGTTTACTTGCAAGTTGAGCTTCACATCTTCTTCTTCTTCTCTAGGATGTTTTAGAAGAATGTGTATCCACTCCCCAGCTATCTTCTTATGCTGGATGGGTGGTAGATCATGTCCTACCCCACACACAAGAGAACCTGTCTCCCTCTGAGACGTCAACATCCTCTAGATCCACTTCAGGCCTGGACCAACCTTCATTTGTTCCCAAGTCTCCCATCAGAAGCCTTGCCTTCTCACCAGCATCCCCAGGAACACCAGCAACACCAGGTGGGACCAAGGTAAGGTTTTCGATCAGCTGAAGACAGACGACAGGGGTGGTTGCAAAGTTGAGTTGTGTAATGTCATCATGTGACAATGCCTTTGCCCTGCATAAAGTCGTGGTTGTTTCTTGGTAGCTGTTTATAGGGACAGTGTTGCCCACATCACCCTGTGTTCGCCTTATGAAGACCTAGAGAGAGATTGCCGTCTATTCTTAGTACCGAGAGTAGTAGCTAATGTCATGAGCAATTGGATTGTTTTCCACATGAACCTTGCATCTGTTTAACTAGTAAAGTTTCCCTTTTTGTGCTGGCTGCTGGGGGCATAGAATAAAATTTAACCTGTGCATAGGATTTACATATCTTATCGTTAGTTCTGTCTGAGTTTTTACCTATTTTTCGCTCCATTTTGTCACTGCCTTTGTTTGTTTCTCTCACTTACAAAGTAAATTGTTATCCTAGCCAATTTGCCTCAGTGGCTAGAGCGTCGTCGGCCTACGGACTGAAGGGTTCCGGGTTCTATTCCAGTCAAGGGCACATCCCCAGTAGAGGGCATGCAGAAGGCAACCCATGAATAATTCTTGCCCATCATTGCTGTTTCTGTCTCTCCCTCTCTCTTCCTCTCTGAAATCAATGAAGATACTTTAAGAAAACCCAGTAAATTGTTATTGGTAATGGTCTTTTTTTGTGGTTTTGTTTTGGTTTTTTTAGTGGTATATTTTCAAAGTAGTTTGCCTGTATACAGTAGTTCTCCCTTATTTGAGGTTTCGCTTTCCATGGTTTCAGTTACTGCGGTCAACTACAGTCTGAAAATATTAAATGGAAAAGTCCTGAAATAAACAATTCATATGATTTTAAATTGTGCACCATTCTGAGTTACGTGATGAATGCCGGGCCTCCCGATCTGTCCGGCCTGGGACAGGAATCGTCCCTTTGTCCAGCATCTCCATGCTGTGCCCACTACCCGCCCATTAGTCACTGAGTAGCCATCTTGGATCAGATCTGCTGTTGCAGTGTTGTAGTGCTGATGTTCAAGTAACTCTTGTAACTGTAATGTTCAAGTAACTTAATAATGTCCCCAAAGTGGAGGAGTAGGGATGTTGGCAATCTGGATGTACCAATGAGAAGCCATAAAGTGCCTCCTTTAAGTCAAAAGGTGAAAGTTCTCAGCTTAGTAAGGAAAGGGGGAAAAATTGTATGCTGACATTTCTAAGATCTATGGTCACAATGAATCTTCCATCCATTAAATTGTGAAGAAGGAAAAAGAAATTTGTGCAAGATTGGCTGTTGCATCTGAAACTAAAAAAGTTAATGACCACAGTGCATGATAAGTGTTCAGCTAATTGGAAAAGACATATAATTTGTGGGTGGATAACATGACCAGAAAGCTTGTTTGATTGATGGCAATGTGTTTTTATGCCAGAAAGTATTGAGTCCATATGAAGACAACAGATAGTCAGCAAGGGATCCCCTAAAATGAGTGACACCGGGCTATAAGTTTTATTGATTTGAGGAGAGAAACATTGATTTCTTGTTCTACTTACTTATGCATTCATTGGTTGATTCCTGTATGTGCCCTGACCAGGGATCAAACCTGCAACCTTGGTGTATCAGGATGATGTTCCAAGCAACTGAGCTACGCAGCCAGGGCTACCATTTGACTGTTTTTTGTTTGTTTGTTTTATGTTTGTTTTTTTTTTGAAAGTATGTAGCAATGATTTTATTCCATCGTTTAAATATCCCTGGATTCTCTGTGTATGTTTTTTAAATTGATTTTTAGAGAGCAAGGAAGGGAGAGGGGGCGGGAGCCACACTGGCCAGGGCAATGATGGTCTGTTTACTGTATGTCTCTGCTTGACATTATTTCCAACTTGATCCAGTTCTCAAACACACAGGGCTTTGCCTCTCGATTCTGCCTAACGCTTTTTGGGTTCACTTTTCAGGAAGACTCAATGTGGCAAGATGGCTGTTGGTAGCACTAGACACACACCTTCTTAGGTTAGAGAATGCCTCCTAGATAGCTTCATCAGAGAAATTCAGAGATGAACTCTGGCCTCGCTTGGCTCTGAGCCTCATTGCTGAAGTGGATACTGGCTACAGGAGGCTAGAGGACTTTGCTAGCTGGTCACCTGCTTGCCCCTGAGGCCAGGAAGGTGAAAGAATTGAGGATGTGGATTGGGGTTGCTCCATCCAAACCATCCTGGCACAGATGGACACTATCAGAAAAAAGGGGAGAAATTTGCTGGGCAGATCAAAACAAGCAAGCAGAAAATAAGTTGTTCCTTGTGCTGTGTGTGTGTGTGTGTGTGTGTGTGTTTAAGGAAAACAAAGAGAACAAGGTCAGTATCACGAAAAGCTCACTAGTTCTAACCTCCTTTGTTTTGTTTTCATTGTTGTTTATAAGTAGGAATGCGGGTTTTGTCTTGAAGGGATAACAGCAACTATACCATCTTAAAAGCTTAATTTTTCCCATTTTCTGTCTGTACAGGGCAAACATGAGTCCCAGCACACAGAGCCCATGTTACTGCAGTCCTCCAGGGGCATCAAGGTGGAAGGCTGCATCCGAATGTATGAGCTGGTGCACAGAATGAGAGGAACAGTAAGTGACCCGCATTTAGGTGCAGTTCCTCAGGGTTTATGAAAGCCCACTGTGTGCTGATCATCCTGCCCTACTGAGTGCTAGCAGCTGCTGACTCGTTTGTGGAGGAAGTGTGATGTAGCAATCCAGACTAAGCTCTCTCAAGTCAAATCCAGTTTCAAATCCTCTTCTGTTTTACATGTGACTTTAGGAAAACTGCATAGGCTTTCCTGGATTCCGTTTACTTCTCCAAAATTGGAAGGTGTCCTGGGGTTTTAAGATAAGGTTATCCTGAGAAGATGGACCTTAGGCATAAGTGGATGTGGGGGGAAATCTAGGCAGAGATAAGGACACGAGGAAAGGATTGAGGTAGAAATGTACCTCGCAAGTTTAGGATATTGGGATAAGGATTTTGATAGATTGCGGCTGAGTTTAAAGGTCACCCCAAGGAGAGAGGTGACCGAGCAGAGGTTCGGAGAAGTACGCGGATGATTGCATGTCCTGGGACATCTGCTAGAGTTAAGGACAGACGGGAGGGTATTCCACAGGGTAAGGGAGCGAGGTGGTAGTGCAGCTCTGGCGAGCAGGGGCTGATCCTTTGCAGGAGGGCCTGAGGCTGTGGCAGGAGGAGCAGGAGAGGAAGGTGCGAGCGCTCTCTGAGATGGCATCTGAACAGCTGAAGCGTTTTGATGAACGGAAGGAACTGAAGCATCATAAAGAATTCCAGGACTTGAGGGAAATGATGGAGAAGAGGTGAGTCCTGAAGTAGGACTGGAAATGTCGGGAGGGTCAGCTGGAACTGACGGTTTTAGGAAGAGAGAAGACGATTTTAGGCAGCATCCCTGACTGGTCCTCCCTGCCATTCCTCACTCAGCTCCAGAGAAGCCCTGGGGCAGCAAGAGAAGCTGAAAGCTGAGCATCGCCACAGAGCCAAGGTCAGAGCCTGGGAGAACCCGTGTGGGGGTTTCGGGGTCTGGCTGTAACCTCCCGAAGAGTCAGTTCTGGCAAACAGTCGTGGAGGACCTGGCCCCTTTCTTGCCTCTGTGTGACTGACCCTGGGCAGCCCTTTCCTGCTCTGGGTCCGTCTGTGAAAATATGTGGCCCACATAGAGCTTGAGGATGTAGAAAGAGAAGGCCAGGAACCCCTCAGAGAGGTAACTCGGCAGCCCTTTCTATAGATTGTCAACCTGAAGCTGTGGGAGGCAGAGCAGCAGCGCCTGAAGCAGGTGGAGCAGGAGCGGCTGCGGAGGGAGGAAGGCCAGGTCCGCCTGCGGAGCCTCTATGCCCTGCAGGAGGAGCTGCTGCACCTCAACCAGCAGCTGGACTCCGTGGGCCAGCACAGAGACCTGAAGGTGGACCTGCTGGCCTTGCGGAGCCGAGGCAACCAGCTGTGCGGCCTCATCTCGGGGATCATTCGGACCACTTCAGAGGTGAGGGGGCTGCAGGGGACTCTGTTCTGTCTGCAGATTGTGTGCGTCATCCCCGTCCCACATGGGGCTCATAGAGTCTCTCATCTTAGGTTTAAAAAGTGTGTTTTCTGATTGCAAAATACTTTATCTCGTTCATTCAGGAATGTCTATTGAATGCCTGCTATACTTATCAATATTAAAAACTTACAGAAATTTTTATTGCTTTTTTCAGTTAATGTATTTTGAACACATAATTACTCTAATTACTAAAATATCCATGTTTTGAAGGCACTGTTAAAACATGCCAGTATTGCCTTAACACGTAGTATGTAGTCAATAAGTATTGGATGGATAGATGAAATTGGATGTTTCCAACATATAACCATACCAACATGTATTGAAAAAAGCATGTCTGTACTTACCTGGCAGGGGAGATACCATGATCACGAAGATGGTTTTCCCAGGCCAGGGTTATCCATTGCGCTCCGGATGTGCTGGCCCCTGTGATTTCACACACACACCCCAAAAAAGAAAAAAAACATGTCTATTGGTGGGCATTTAAGTTTCTATATTTTCACTATTGTGCATAACACTGCAGTGACATCATTTTATTTATTTATTTATTTATTTAAATATTTAAATATTTTTTTATTGATTTCAGAGAGGAAGGGAGAGGGAGAGAGAGAGAAACATCTATGATGAGAATCATTGATCGGCTGCCTTCTGCATGCCCCCTACTGGGGATCGAGCCTGCAACATGTGGCCTTTACTGGAATCAAACCTGGGACCCCTCGTCTGCAGGCCAAAGCTCTATCCACTGAGCCAAACCAGCAAGGGCCTGAGAGTTGTATTGTAATGTAAAACACTTTTAAAATTAATTTAAACCTAAATAGCAACATATGGCTACCTTATTGGACAGCACAGATCTAGGAGCTTGCTCAGATTTGTGTTTGATTGTTTTGGGCACATGACAACTTCGTAGGGGGTATAACTGTTTTTGCACCATGCCAAAGGTGCAAAAGGCTATCTGATGGCCTTTCCACTTGTGATACTCAGGTCAGCCCGTGGCTTCAGATACTGTCAGCCTTATCTCCCATCGTGAAGATCCCTGCGGGCCTTCAGTTAGTGCAGTGGTTCTCAACCTTCTGGCCCTTTAAATACAGTTCTTCATGTTGTGACCCAACCATAAAATTATTTTCGTTGCTACTTCATAACTGTCATGTTGCTACTGTTATGAATCGTAATGTAAATATCTGATATGCAGGATGGTCTTAGGCGACCCCTGTGAAAGGGTCGTTCGACCGCCAAAGGGGTCGCGACCCACAGGTTGAGAACCGCTGAGCTAGTGGCTCAGTGGCCATTGCTGACCATTATTCATTAGGGGTGGTATGTTTTACGTTTTGCTAAGTTTATCATTCTTTCTGGAATTCAACTACAAGAAGAAATGCTTCCCATAAACTATTATCTTGAGGTGCAGCCTATAGAAGAAAGAAAGAACAAATATTGGAGTCTTTCCCTCATCAGTTTCCAGCATAATGAGTTGCTTTCCTAGTATTCTACAGCGACTTAAGAGGGTTTTTCTTTTTTAAACTATCATTAGGAACTTAGGAATTTAGGGGGAAAAAGATAAATCACTCTACCTCCATCCCACTATGGAAAGATGAGCAAAGGACAGGACAGTGTATAAAAGCACAAATATAATTGTCTAACACATTTGAAAATAAATTCAAAATCACCATTAATACATGGAATGCAAATGAAAACACCATATCATTTTTGTGTAGACTCTTGTCACAAATGTTTAAAAAGCTTTTCCGCCCAGTGTTGGTGAGTGGTGTTGATGGTAAATTGGTGTTACCTTTATGAGAACAGGAAAGCAGTAGGTATCGCCATGTTGATGAGTGGTAAGACATTAATACAACAGTTGTAATTCTAGAAATACATTGGCTTGTGTAAGGTATGACTCAGCCCCACAGGCTGCCTAGGCATAACCACAAAGCTCTGCCTCTCACCCTGACAGAACGGCTTTCCCACGGCAGAGGACCAAGCCGTGGCCGAGAGCGCGCTGCAGGAAATGCGGGACCTCCTGACGGACGCCAGGGCGTGTGAAGACAAGAGGAGGCAGGAAGAAGAGGAGGCCCAGGTGAAGCGGCAAGAGGCACAGATGCAGCAGAGGCCAGAGGTCCGCAAAGAGTGCCCCGCTCCCAGCCAGGGCCCGGGAGGGAAACGGAGCGAAGGTGAGTGTCCTGGGGTACGATCCTTGTTGTAAGGTTCAGAATATGCGAAGGAGCAGGAAGGCGTTTGAGTATCGGCTGATGTGGAGCCTGACTTCAGACTCCAGCACTTGCCATGAGGACTTGAAATTCTATATCATTCTAATAGATATATTATTCCAAGTATAGCTGCTACTGAGTATTTTAAATAAATATGTACAAAATACATGCTTGTTAAAACATAAGAGAATCACTGTAGTGTGATGGTCGAGAATGCGGGCTTTGGAGCCAGATCAATGGGAATCTGGTTTTACTGCTTCCTAGCAATGTGACCTGGGCAAATTGGTTAACCTTTCCTCGTCTGTTTCTGTATAAAATGAAGATAATAATAGTATCTGCTTCACGGATTAGACAGTAAAAGCAGTTGTGCATGCATGAGGTGATGAGAACAGTGTCTGGTTCGTATTAAGTGTTCAGTAAATACTAGCTACTGTTAAGAGAGCCTGTCTTTTACTCCTCAGACCTCCAGGTGAAGGTACAAGACAGTACAATGCAGTGGTACCAGCAGCTGCAGGAGGCCTCCCGTCAGTGTGTGCTGGCCTTTGAGGGACTGACCAGCAGCAAAGACAGTCAGGTAGGAAGGGGTGGAAGCGGGGATTCTCCGGGCCTCAGAGTTCTCTGATCAGCCTTGTGCCCCAAAGGTACATGTGTCTCGTGTGACCTTCCCTAATGCAGCTCTGCAGAAAGCGATCTGTCTCCTCCCGGTTCTCTCCTGGCAGGTCAAAAAGATCAAGATGGACCTCCAGAAGGCCGCCACTATCCCCGTGAGCCAGATCTCCACCATCGCAGGTTGGTCACAGGAGTTAGGAACGCGGCCCGTCACTTGGTTTTATTTTTAAGACTCCAAATCCACTTACCTGTAAGGTGCCCACGGACTGCACGTTGACTGCATGTTGACAGTCGGATCAGGCGTATGTAAGGTGTACGCCTCCTATTTTGCTCTCCTTTGTTTCCTCTTCAGCACATGGAAAGTGGTAATTTTGTGTTTGGTGGCTCGTTTTTAAAAAATAAGCTGTAGCTCTAGCCCCTTTGACTCAATGGCTAGAGCAGTGATGGCGAACCTTTTGAGCTCGGCGTGTCAGCATTTTGAAAAACCCTAACTTAACTCTGGTGCCGTGTCACATATAGAAATTTTTTTATATTTGCAACCATAGTAAAACAAAGACTTATATTTATTTTATATATTTAAATGCCATTTAACAAAGAAAAATCAACCAAAAAAATGAGTTCGCGTGTCACCTCTGACACGCGTGTCATAGGTTCGCCATCACTGGGCTAGAGCGATGGGCGATGGGCCAAAGGGTCCCGGGTTCGATTCCGGTGAACGGTAAATACCTTGATTGCAGGCCCTGGTCGGGGCACGTGCAGGAGGCAACCAATCAATGTGTTTCTCTTACATCGATGTTTCTCTCTCTTCCACTTCCCTAAAAATCAATGGAAGAATATCCTTGAGTGAGGATTAACCAAAAATAAATAAATAATAAGCTGCATGTTGATAGTGAATTATTTAGAGTGGCTCTGACCTAAAATTGGACGTTGCTGCAGAAAGTATTGCTAAGGGGCCTAGGGCATGACTCAGATTCTTGGCTTTTGTCCTGCACCAGCTTTTCCAGACTCGAAGCCGGTCCTGCTAGCACTTTAGACTCCTTCCTTTTCTCTCCGGAGACTGAGATGAGAGAGTAGGAACCAGACAGAGGAAAGACCGTCTTCCTTTCTTCTTTAGAAACAGGTTTATGTTTTATCGCAAGCGCTCTGGTTGTGGAGCCTCCAAATGACAGACCTGCTGCCGAGTGGCGGGGGCGCATGGACAGCTGGGACTCCCAGGTCCCCTGATTGACTGGGTCCCTACAGAGCATAGGAAGGTTGCCGTTTCTGCCCTTGAGATGGTATATGATGGGACTTACCTATCACATCGCTGCCTGAAATTCTTTCTGGAACAGGGCAAGGTATAAATAAATAAATACGTATCACTTTCTGGAATTTAAAGTGCCTTGACCTTTGATAGCAAGCAGCGGGGAGAGGTGGCTCGACAGCCATCCCACACCTCCACCACTCCCCCCGCAGGCTTAGCCGCAGCCTTTACTCCTAAGGCGACCGACTGCCTTGCCTCCTCTTTCATCAGGAAATCGAGACGACAGGTGTGAGAGCCTGCGATGCCGCCTGCACCTGTGCACAGCTGTACTTACCTCTCAGGCTCCTGTTTCAGAGGAGGCGGTGTCCTGAACCGTGCTGACCCTCTGCCTTATTCCCATCCCCTCCCATCTCCTTCAGGGCTTTGCAGCATCGTTCATGGCTTTCCCCTCCTGTTTTATGCGAAATTACTCCCTTGTTACAGGCTCCTTTTCTTTTAAACATGCATGAGTCACTCACACCCTAAAATACATTTCCTTTGATTCTACACCTTTGAGGATTTTCTGGTCTTCCTCGCGGCTCCGTTTGGCGCCATTGATTTTCCCTTTGTGAAACGCGACTCCTTTGGCTTCCATGGAGCGTTAGTTTCCAGGCTCTCCTCCTGCCTCTCGCCTTTGGTTCCTTGGTCTCCTGCCCTCACCTCAGTAGTAGGTGTTCCCTAGGGGTCTGCTCTCACCCTCACTTCTCCTCCATCTCTCCATGGCTTCCAGCATTACTATCCATGTGCTGATGAATGACTCCCAAGTCTACCTCCGACTCACCCAGTTCCTCTGAGCTTCAGATTCTCTAGGACCAGCTCCTGCGGGACATCTGCGTGGATGGCTCTCAGAGACCTCAGGTGCAATGTGGTGAGGTCCGAGCTTGTCATTTCCTTATGCCTGTTTTTCTCCTCTTTGTGCTGAGTAATCAGTAGCACCATTGTCTATTCAGTCACCTTAGCTGGAACCTGGAAGGCACCCCTCTGACTGCCTCCTCTGTTTCATTCTCCACATCTAATAAGGGGAACATTCTTAAAGTAATTAGGACCATGGCAGGGTATTTCTAAGCTGGTGATGCTGTGCTAATTTAATCCTCGCCTGAGGATATTTTTCCATTGATTTTTAGAGAGAGGAAAAGACAGAAATATCGATGTGAGAGAAAAAAACATCAATTGGTTGCCTCCTGCACGAGCCCCCACCAGGGCTCAGGCCGGGGAGGAGTCTGCAACCGAAGTACATGCCCTTCACTGGAATCGAACCCAGGACCCTTTAGTCCACAGGCCGACCCTTTATCCACTGAGCCAATCCAGCTAGGGCAATGCTGTGCTAATTTAAACTTTGCTTGCACGTGTTGGAGGACCTCATGGCAGGAATGAAGCTAGGTCTCAGGCTAGAGACTTCAGGACCCTGTTCTCTCTCCTCTCTTCTTCTCTGTGCATCTCTATGCGTAGTTTGTAGACGGCTGTTCTTTGGTCCACGTGGCAGTTGCAAGGTCCCACTGCTTACGAGTGTACGCGTTGCTGGGGCACGTCAGGAACGGACTCTGTCAGTTGGCTGATCGATCGGCTCAGCCTGACAACTCTACCTGTAGCCCATGTCGGGGTGGGGCACACAGGCTCTCATACAAACGCAGCTACTAGGAACCCACTTTGTGTCTGAGGGTGGAGGAAGGCGGGTGCGGCGAAGCGGGGGGATTGTGAGCTGGGGAGATGCTCTGGAAGGTTTTCCCTCGAGATGCAGTGGCTCCTGTAGGCACGTCAACCACAGGCGGTGGGATCTGTAATAACACTTATCTCCACACTGTTTATCCCTCTGTTTGATGTGTCAGTTTCAGAATTAGTTCATTCCCAAATGAGGGGTTCCTATGAATAGTATGTCTTGTGTCCTTTTTGCATTCCCCCACATGAGTTTTGATTGTCATGCATTTTTCTGCATCAGTATTTTGTTCGTAGGCTGTGAACTTCTGTAGGGCTGCACAGCTGGGTTTACGTAGATTCCTTCTAAAACATAGGTTGATTTAAGTCACTTTATCTCTTTCGTACCCAGGCTCCAAGCTGAAGGAGATCTTTGACAAGATCCACAACCTGCTCTCTGGAAAACCTGTTCAGTCTGGTGGGCGCTCTGTGTCCGTCACCCTGAACCCCCAGGGCCTGGACTTTGTCCAGTACAAACTGGCAGAGAAGTTTGTGGTGAGAAACCTTATTGCCCGAGTGCGGGAAGACGAGGCTGGTGCGCAGCGCGTAGCCATTCGCGATGTTAACGCCGTCCCCATCTCTGTCGCCAGAAACAAGGAGAGGAGGAGGTGGCCTCTCACCATGAAGCTGCGTTCCCCATCGCCGTCGTGGCGTCCGGGATCTGGGAGCTGCACCCGCGGGTGGGGGACCTCATCCTGGCTCATCTGCACAAGAATTGTCCGTACTCTGTCCCTTTCTACCCGGCTTTCAGGGAGGGAATGGCTTTGGAAGACTATCAAAGGTGAGGCCGGTCTCCTGACTAGCCCTAGGGCGATTCGTGAAGTAAAATACTTGTAGAATTTATATTCCTCCTCACAGCTTTTATGCGTCTTGAATGTTATATCAGAAAATACAATGTTTTTCATGCAAACTGGACAGTTATTGGAATTTGTGGATTTAGGTGCCAATAATCAATATAGTTTAGTGGAAAGAATAATGGATCTAGAGTCCAGGAGTTTTGGAATTTTATCCCTGCTTTGTCATTGAATAACTTTGCAAAATGGGTAAATAATTTTACCTCTTTGGGTGTCATTTTCCTTATTTGTAAATGATATGATGACCTGTGAGTTCACCTCACAGGACTTATATGATGTACAGATTTGATGTGGATGTGAGTGCTTTGTAAACAACCTCTTCTACAAATGCATTAATGTGCAATAATGTATTAATAATATGTTGTTACTTTTAGCCATGAAACGTAATCTCTGCTCTGTCACTCTCATTTTGACCTTGTCACACTGATTTTTTCCTCCCACTTAGAATGCTTGGCTACCAAGTGAAGGATTCCAAGGTGGAGCAGCAGGACAACTTTCTGAAACGGATGTCCGGGATGATGCGTCTCTATGCTGCCATCATCCAGCTCCGGTGGCCGTATGGAACTCGACAGGAGGTAGTAGGAAAGGCTTACTGCCGAGAATGCGAGGTCGGTCCTTAGTCGGTGTTCTGTCTGCAGGAAATACTGGCCTTCAGAGAGGGCCTCCAGTTACGTGCTGAGTTCAAGTATACCACCGCTTCATGTGTCTTCTTTAGAGAAGTTGATGTTGATTATTAGTAACCAGTTCATAAAAGAGTCACCAGCCCTGGCTGGTGTGGCTCAGTTGGTTGGTGTGATTATTGAGCGTCCCATGCCCTGGAAAGTCACTGATTTGATTACCGGTCAGGGCACATACCCAGGTTGCAGGTTCAATCTCTGGTTGGGATGTGTATTGGAGGCAACCAATCGATGTCTCTCTCTCTCTCTCTCTCTTTCTTTCTCTCTCTCTTTTTCTCTCTCTCTCTCCTCCTCCCCCTTTCCTTTCCTCTTTGTCTGAAATCAATAAAAACATATTTTTAAAAAAGAGTCTACCAGACAGTAGTCGGTTGTAAATTGAGCTTTATGGTTAGATTTAAATGGACAGATGGAGGTTTAGCAAGCCATGGTGATACACACTTGACAGCGACAGAGCCACAGCTGGGGTCCAAGGTTTGACCTGCCAGCTCAGTCTCTTTTGTGTGTGTGTTTTAATTTTAGAGAGAGAGGAAGGGAGAAAGAGAAAGAAACATCAGTTTGTTGCTCCGTGCATTCATACAGTCATTGGTTGCTGCATGTGCCCTGACCAGGGATTAAACCTGCAGCCCTGATGTATCGGGACGACACTCGAGCCAGTTGAGCTGCCCAGCCAGTCCCAGAGGCACAATTAGCAACATGGAGAAGCCAATGGACTTGGGAACCTAAAGAGAAAAGGGTCTGAGTTAATTGAACCCAAGAAGTTTTTTGTTTTATTTAATATATTTTATTGATTTTTTTACAGAGAGGAAGGGTGAGGGATAGAGAGTTAGAGACATCGATGAGAGAAACATCGATCAGCTGCCTCCTGCACACCCCCTACTGGGGATATGCCTGCAACCAGGGTATATGCCCTTCACCGGAATCGAACCTGGGACCCTTCAGTCTACGGGCCGACGCTCTTTCCACTGAGCCAAACCAGCTAGGGCAGTGATGGCGAACCTATGACATGCGTGTCAGAGGTGACACGCGAACTCATTTTTTTGGTTGATTTTTCTTTGTTAAATGTCATTTAAATACATAAAATAAATATCAAAAATATAAATCTTTGTTTTACTATGGTTGCAAATATCAAAAAATTTCTATATGTGACACAGCACCAGAGTTAAGTTAGGGTTTTTCAAAATGCTGACACGCCGAGCTCAAAAGGTTCTCCATCACTGAGCTAGGGCAGCCCAAGAAGTTTTTATTGTGCACCTGCTCTGTCCCAGGTTCTTCGCTAAGGTAGCAAAATAATAAGTGTCGATTAGGGTGACTGTTGGTATATGGAATTCCTGAAATTGAAGCTGACAGATTTGTATTAAAGGGATCCTGTAAAGAATGTGTGGGCTTCAGAGTGTTGGAACATTTAAAAACAGAATTCAGCCCTAGCCGGTTTGTCTCAGTGGATAGAGCGTCAGCCTGCGGACTGAAGGGTCGCGGGTTTGATTCTGGTCAAGGGCATATGCCTGGATTTCGGGCTCGATCCCCAGTAGGTGGCATGCAGGATGCAGCTGATCAATGATTCTCTCTCATCATTGATGTTTCTCTCTCTCTCCCTCTCCCTTCCTCTCTGAAATCAATATAAAAAAAGCATATTAAACAAAACAAAACAGAGTTCATTTGGCTTTGGTGGTTTCTATCCTGCTGCATGTGCTTGGGTTAGAGATGTGGGGCTCATGTCCACTAGGTCATGGCTGGATGATAGCATTGGGAGTGTAGCTCTGAATAAAGTGAGATCAGATCATGACCACGCTTCTCTCCTCCCAGGTTCACCCTCATGGCTTAAACCATGGCTGGCGCTGGTTGGCACAGATACTGAACATGGAGCCCCTGTCGGACGTGACAGCCACCCTCCTCTTTGACTTCTTGGAGGTACACAGTGCAGTTATCAGTGGTCGAAGCAGCCTTGGGCCTCTGTGACGCGAGTGGGGAAGCAATACAGACACGGGGGTGATGGTGAACAGCATGGGTCTAGTGTCAGATTTTCCTTGAGTCCTACGACAAGCCTAGCTTTTGCTTTTTCTTCCCGCTGTACTTGTCTTCTCATTGTAGAGAATGGAAAACTGTGTATCCCAGCATAAGTGAAAAGGGGAATTTGTTTTAGGGATAGAAAAGTGACTCCCAGGACCAAGGGCAGGATACCAGTGGTCGGCAAACTGCGGCTGGCGAGCCACATGTGGCTCTTTGGCCCCTTGAGTGTGGCTCTTCCACAAAATACCACGTGCGGGCGCGCACATACAGTGCGATTGAAACTTTGTGGCCCATGCACAGAAGTCGGTATTTTATGGAAGAGCCACACTCAAGGGGCCAAAGAGCCGCATGTGGCTCGCCAGCCGCAGTTAGGGGGGACTGGTATCCCATCATTGCGATTCATAATTCTCAGCACAGAAAATATAATTAAACAGCTTGAGTCAGGTGTCTCCCCCATCCAGAAGGCTCTCTAGAGTCGCTTATAAGAGGCCACCACTATGATGTAAGGGTAAGGGTTTCTGTTGAAAGGAGACACTGCTTAAAGAAAGACAGCACGTGCCATAAATCTGGGGCCATTTGGCCTTAAAATGCCAATAGTTTCTAATCACCTTAAAGCTCCTCTAGTCACAGTACGTGAACAGTGACCCTGAATCATTGAGAACACGGTGGGATTCTGTATCCTCTGCTTACTACGGTTGGGGGTATGCCAGCCCTTTAGAAAGGCTTATTTTCAGTACAGTAAATCAAAGAAGACTAGTTAATTGAGTTTGGTTCATATTAATACCTGGCAGGCTGGTTAAATGTAGGTATTGGCATATAGAGAGAAATGCTTCAGAAGAAAGTTGTATTTTTCCATTTATTCCCTTGGTTGCTAGCCCGGTGCCATTCTGTGGCTGAAGTTCTGGACAGGAGTGAAAGGCCAGGGCTGATGGTGGTTTCCGGATCTCTCGGGCGAGTGTGAGCTTTCATTCTTTGCCTGTCTTTCCCCCTAGGTGTGTGGGAATGCCCTCATGAAGCAGTATCAGGCCCAGTTCTGGAAGATGATGCTTCTCATCAAAGAGGACTACTTCCCCAGGTATTAGCCTTGTTGAGCAGACACCAGGGATTCGGAAGGTAGAACTGAGGACATCAGATACCCTTGGGCGCTGTTACATGCTGGTTTGACTTGGTTAAAAACACCTGCATTAAGTGTGACATCCCCTACTCCAATCCTCTTTGATATCTGAATAAACATTTTTTTAAAAGTATCTTTTTAGTGATTTCAGAGAGGAAGGGAGAGGGAGGGAGAGATAGAAACATCAGTGTTGAGAGCGAATCATTGATTGGCTGCCTCCTGCACGCCCTCCCTCCCCCCCAATGGGGATCAAGCCTGCAACCCTGGCATGTGTCCTGACTGGGAATCGAACCGTGACCTCCTGGTTCATAGGTCGATGCTCAACCACTGAGCCATGCCAGCCGGGCTGAACTATTAATAAGAGTCTCTCTCGTTGATAAATGAAAAAACGAATAGGAAGATCTTGGATTCAGATACCTGACATTGTTTTAAACTCTATTCTTTTCCACCATTTTTCACCCCCCCTACTCCCCCACCCCCTCCAGGTAATCTGGGATGGTGATTACATGCAGTTTTTCATTAAACCAAGGAGTCAAACCCCCTCAATAAGTCAGTTGTCAGTTTGCTTGACTCTGGTGTGGAGATCTGCTTTAGGTTCCCTTCTCATTCCTCTCACCTCATGGCATTTCAAATGGGGGAAGGGCCCTGACAGCCCCATCCCACCCAATCACAACGGCCTTGGGAAGGAGGAGTGCTTTCTCTCCTTTACCCCCTTGTTTGAAAAGAAGGTTGAGACCATTTGGAAGAGCGACAGCATCCTTAGTCTAGACCAGTGGTCGCCAACCGGTGGTCCGCGAGGTCTGAAAGGTTGGCGACCGCTGGTCTAGAAGACATCTTCGTGAGTCATTTGATCGCGCCCTTCCCCTAGCTCCTTTCCAAGAAATGGGTGTCACTCACCACGTGTCTTCTTCCTGTTCCTGCAGGATTGAAGCCATTACAAGCTCAGGACAGATGGGTTCCTTCATACGCCTCAAGCAGTTCTTGGAGGTGAGATGCCCTGAACCCACACATCCCAAGCCGTTGTTGGCCTCGAATGAGCCTATGCCTGACCGGTCTTGGGCTCCAGGCTCTCTGATTGCAGTCTTTTCCTCTTGGTTTTTCCAAACTCTACTTGTTTGTCCATAATTTCCCCAGAGCCTTAAAGACTGCCATTTCTCCTTCCTGCATGTCATTGTCCATGCTGCCCATGGGGAAGCTGCCCTAAGAGATGAATAAAACCTGTCTTACGAGTCTTGTCTCACCAGTACATTTTGGCATGTTGGCCAAGGTTCTTTTCTTTAAAAATTTTTTATTTTATTTTAGAGAGGAAGGAAGAGGAAGAGAGAGAGAGAGAGAAACATCAATGATGAGAGAGAATCATTGGTTGGCTGCCTCCTGCACACCCCTGACTCCAGCCGAAACCTGGGCCTGTGCCCTGACCAGGAATTGAACTGTGACCTCCTGGTTCATAGGCCGATGCTCAACCACTGAGCCACACCAGTCGGGCCCAGATTCAGGTCAGGGGAGATGGTGAGTGTGCTGCTCACTTTTCTCCACGAGAACAGACTGAACTTTCAGCCAGACTCCTCTCATATTTCTAAGTGCCAACATTTCTAAGCAGATAATGTTGACAGATAACTTAGAGCTCCGGTAGGTCTGCCAACACAGCCTGCTACCTTCCAGTTCCAGGAGCCCCGCTGGGAAACCAGCGATATCGAAAGATGGGCCCGGCCATGGGAGACGAGAGGGACAGGCAGAATAATCGCATAGCGTTTGTCCTGGGCGGCACTTCGTTCAGAAGCGGAAGTCTCCTACACAACCGCAGTCCTGTGCCTTTTCCTTTGAGCTCCGTCCTGTGGGACCTGAGCTTCCTGTCCCTCAGAGCTCCTTCCAGTTGTTACGTGTTGGAAGCAGTGTTATCAGAAAGTCATTCTGTTTTCTTCATCTTTCCCTGACCAGAAATGTTTGCAGCGCAAGGAGATTCCTGTCCCCAAGGGCTTTCTGACTTCCTCCTTCTGGCGTTCCTGATGTCACTCCGTCACCCACCGTCACCGTTCTGTTGCAGAGGCGCAATAATAAAGCAACTGAACATAGCTGTGTTTGAGAGAGCACTGTCAGAGTTAGAAACCTACCTATATGTATTTTTATATATTTATGCCTTGTGACTAGGAAAGGTTTTCATGGGCCACTGATGACTCCTCAAGGATCCACATGACAGAAGAAATGGATTTGGCCTTTTCACTTTTGCAAACATTTTGAGGTGTTTAGCACTTGATGCCACTGTTTTATTACCTCTCTGTCTCGAATCTTTCAGAAAGTCGGTAGTACCTAAGCATTTCGCTCTGAGCTGAAGTGAGCCCACTACTTCCAAGAGTCCTGTAGTAGTTGAGGCCCGAATCCTTACATATGAGTCTGAGTTGTGGTTGCTTTGCCTTTCTCGGCTTGTGAAGTAATTAGAAATTCAGAGGAAATGCCTGATGTAGGGATGGACTTAGTCCTAAGTGGCATCGCGGACAGCCCAGTGTCTGGGATTAGGCCCTGCCAGGTGTTGTATTAAACCAAGAAGCACTGTTTGCCCTCTCAATTGGAATCCAGTGCCTGGGTGACAAGGGATGCGTGAGCCAGGGCAGGTGCCTTCTGTGTGTGTCTGGTTTTCAGTTTGAATGAAGATGGACCGATGGAGCTGGCCACAGTATGCATGAGCTGAGCATCCACAAGCAATGACAGGGGTTAAACAGAGATGTTAAGAATTGAGAACTGCTTTATTATTATTATTATTATTTTTTGCTTGTTCTGACTAATGAATGATGATAAATTTGCCTGACTAAACCCACTATAAAAATCCAAAGCCTGGCTTTTCAGATAAGAGTCGAGATTTGAAAGATTTACTGCCTTTCGTACTGCAGAGGCAGCGGCCACTATCTCTTCCTCCTTAAATGTCATGTGTGGGGAATGGGGTGTTTTGAGGAGGTTCCCTGGTACTGTTGAAGTGACCTGCTCTATGAATTATTTACTATGGTGCCAAAAAATAAGTAATAAAACTTGAATTTTAAAAATCCGTTGCTGGTATCTAGTTGGTTCAATATGATCACCTTCCTGTGCCTTGAGCTGTTCGATCACTGGGGTGTGGAAGTGCCAAGTCTAGGTACAGAGAAGCATACATTTTTCCCTTCTTTGCCTTCTTGACCTTTACCTTGGGAAAATGCCCTTTTTTAAAAATTATGTAGCAGTACCTGATCCTGTTTTATCCAGCAGAAATGGGAAAATTAAAGATTTGCAACGTGCACACAATGGCATAAACGGTGGGAGACTTGGGCTCCATTCACTTTTAGGTTTTGTGGCCTTGGGTAGGTCCCTCACCCTCTCTGATCCGCACGTCCCCCACCTGCAAAACACAAGTGGACTCGTCAGTACATCAGTAGGTTTCAAATTGTGTTCCTCAGCAGAGTCTCAGCAGTGCTTCCCAGCCTGTGTGTCAGGGTCACTGACCTCAGCCCGCCTGCAGCCCCAGGGCCAGGTGCCGTTTGCACTTCCTCTCTTTACCTGAACGTTACAATTAGCATCTTCTAAGCATCAGGGCAGGGAACAGGTTGGGAAGCACGGACTGCAGGGTGTTGCGTGGATGGAGCTGGATGGAGCTCGGCCCTGTAGTCAGTCAGCACATGGAGGCTTTTATGCAAAGTTTCAAAGGGCGTCCCTTTAAGATACCACCGCCGTCTGCGGGAAAATTGTCCTGTTCATAACTGAAAATCTGTGACACTAGCCGGCGAACGGTGCCAGCTGGAGTTTTTCATGCAGCTCACAGCTTGCACCTCTTAGTGGGGCCCTAATGGAGCTCCAGGTTCCTCTCTGCCACAGCCTTCTTGCTTTCTGTGCTAGATGTGTTGGGGTTCTCTGTAAGGCTATGTGTGGGAAAGTTCCTCTACCAAACATGAAATGTGAAAAAGCAGTGGACAGCCTGATTCCCAAGGTCTCTGCTACTTTGAATTTGCACCACTCCAGAGAGAACACTTCTGATATCTGAGTGTTCTGCCTCTAGACGTGTTTAACTACATCTTGCACATGTCATTCAATGCTTGGTATTCCTAATGGGTTCTTGATGGAAAACCAAGAAGAGGGCATTTGGGAGGACAGGTTTTTGATACTCCCTGCTGGTGTCACCTTCAGAGATAGTGACTGCCAATAGATGCAACTCCTGATGGGTAGTAGCATCAGATTCCTTAGAGTAGAATACTGAGGACTGAATTCTGTTGTTAAATTCAAGTACTCACTTGCCTGCTTGCTTCCTTTCAGGCTTGACCTCATTTCTCAGGCAGAGTGCCCATGTTGTTGGCATATCATTGTCCTACATCATTTTAAAGCAAATGTGATGATGAACTGAAAATTCAAAACCCTACACATCCCTGAAATAGAGGAATGGAATTCTGGGGATTTTCACCCAGGCACTGAGAGCTTCCCCCCACTTCTCAAGCTTCCTCTGAAGATAGCAGTGACATAATGAAGTTTGGATGTCTTCTATCTCAGTGCTGGGACACCCCAAAGAGCCCCAGAGCTTCACACGGGTGCCTTATCGGGCCTGCAAATTCATCCCCTTTTGTCTGTTCCACCTAATGAACTTCTGATACTGATTTCCTGTAGTCTTCAGGCCGTTGCTGAATTTATAAAAACACCAATTTTAAAGGAATTTATCCTCTAGGTTACAGCCAGGCTTCCTTTCTAAAAAAAAACAATTACTTTATACAGATGACGTATTCAAGAAGCATTTTTTTCTTAGCTCCTTCAGGACAATTACACTAAATGTACTATGCGATCCTGGACCAGAAAAAAATATCTTCTTGTGTGTTTGTCCTATAAAGGACATTGGGACAATGGCAAAACTTGAATAAGGTCTATATGTTAGGTAATAATATTATGTCAACATGAACTTCCTGACTTCTATTATCGTACTCTGCTTATAAAAATGAATGTTTTTGTTCTTCAGAAATAAACATGAAGTACTTGAGGTAAGTGGGCATGATATCTGCAACTTATTCTCAAATCATTTGGGGCAGGAGGTGAATAAATGCCTAGGCACATTGTGTGTGTGTGTGTGTGTGTGTGTGTGTGTGCACGCGCGCGCGTGTGTGGACACGTATGTAATGCATAGAATAATAAAGTACATGTGGTCAAATGTTAACAAATTGGGGAATCTGGGTGTAGGGTATGAGATTTCATGTTATTATTTCTGTAACTTTTCTGTAAATGTGAAATTACTTCAAAGTTTAAAGAGAATCTTCCCCCACCCCGCCAAAACAAATGAAAACCCGGCTGACAGTCTAATGAGGTGACAAAGTCCAGCTCTGGGATCCACAGTGAAGGTTACCTTGAAGCTATCATCACCCCGTGGAGCGTGGAGCGTTGACTGCAAACAGGTTTTACAAGGTGCTTCCTATGTAAAGTGAAATAGGTGACTTGGAGAATGGAATGTTAAGTCAATGGAGACTGATTTCTGGACTTTCAGGGCTCAATGGTTTGAGCTAAAAGTGATGGGAGCTCAGAAGACAGATCCGTTTCACTTAGGGCAGCTTTTCCCAGAGAATTTTTCTGCAGGATCCTGAAAAAGAGTTCAGTGGTCAAAGAAGTTTGGGAACTATGTACTGTGTTCAAGGTCAACAAGGTGAAGTAATGAAATAAGAAGGGCAGAGTTGATAATTGTTGAAGGTGGTGATGGGCATATGGAGGTTCATTGTACTGTTGTTATAAATCTTCCACAATAAAATGTTTTCATTCTAAATAAAAGGAAAAAGTACTTTTTTCTTGCAAGATTTTTTGGTGCCTTAACTGTTGCTTTGAATAGTTAACCACGAAGAGTTTGCAGTGTTACTGCACATGAAACTCCTATTCCCATAGCTTCTCTTGGGCCTAGTATTTCCGGGAATACACTTTTTGAACTGCTTTACTTGGAGGGTATGGTGGGCGAGAAAGTATCTTGAAGAGAGTATTTGATCCAGATACTTAAAAATATTCAAAAAATTTAAAAGGACAAAAAAGTCCAAAAATCCTTTTATTCTAGGACTCTCTGTGAACATCTCTTTGCACACCTGCAAATACACAGATATACGAATACAGCTCTTACGTCGACCCAGTTCCCATGTTGTTCTATCACCTGCTATCTTTCAGTGGTATGTATCTCAAATAGTTTTCAAGTCAATCAATATGAACCGTATCACCAATATAGTCTTGAACTTAAGAATCAGAATGAACCATTTTTCAGTTGGTGACCAGTTGCTAAATTTTTTAATAAAAATTAAAAAAAAATTATTAAAAAAAATTTTTATATATAAATAAAAATTCTCACCCAAAGATATTTTTCCATTGATTTAAAAAATTTTTTTTCAGAGTGTAAGGGAGGGAGGGAAGGGAGGAGAGAGAGAGAGAAACACTGATGTGAGAGAGACACATTGATTGGTTGCCTCCCACCCAGGTAACATGCCCTTGACATGCCTTTGGTCCACAGGCTGATGCTCTAACCACTTAGAAACACTGGCCAGGGATATATATATCTTGTCCTACTTCCTTAGGGTAAATTCCGAGACGTAACATTGTTTGGTGTCAAATAACATGCAAATTTATATTCTGTTTCATATTGCCAAATTGCTCTTCCAGAAAGTTTCTTCTTAACATGGGTAAGATCTGTCAGGCAGAAATGAGGTGTGGGTGTGGGGATAAAGGACATTCTAATTGGAAGCAAAAGCATGT
This sequence comes from Myotis lucifugus, assembly GCF_000147115.1. Taxonomy (NCBI): domain Eukaryota; kingdom Metazoa; phylum Chordata; class Mammalia; order Chiroptera; family Vespertilionidae; genus Myotis; species Myotis lucifugus. The sequence continues at coordinate 299,663 of NW_005871513.1, forward strand.
AGCCCTGGTTGGTTTTGCTCAGTGGATGGAGCATTGGCCTGTGGAGTGAGGGGTCCCGAGTTTGATTCCGGTCAGGGGCGCATTCCTGAGTTGCGGACTTGGTTCCTGGTGGTGGGTGGTGGGTGGTGAGTGTGCGGGATCAATGAATCTCTCATCACTGATGTTTCTATCTCTCTCCCTCTCCTTTCCTTTCTGAATTCAATAAAAATATATATATTTTTTAAGAAAAGCATGTAGTTGGAAAATTTAAAAAACCTGTTTAGGAAGTGGTTAAGCTCAGGTCTGGAGAAAAGCATTAAGAAACGGCCCTGGAAAGTAAGTTGGAAGGAGTTTGTGGATGCTCCACAATCTCTGTTTAGTTAGTTCAGGCGACTCTACTGAAACTACTAAATGAAAACTACTGAAGTTTTTTGAGAAGGTCTGACATGGTTTGAAGGCCAGAACATGTGAAAAAAAATCATTACGTTTAGCGCATTTCCCAATGGTTGACCTCTTGAACAACTTGAAAAGGTATTGGGACTACGGAGATGCCTAAGCTTAGGGCACATGTCAACTCTTCAGGGAACAGCTGAAGTAGAAAAAGGAGCTTAAAATTCAGCCCTACTCCCTGCTTTTCAGGAGGCCAGGAACTATGTGACTAAGGACATGGAGTTGATTGATTACGCTCCTACTGTCCTGTGGTGGTGTGTTTTTTTCTGAATGAGTGTCTCTCAGACAACAAAGAGTGCCATTATCTGCTTTGTCATCTCCCTCTTCCCACACCTAGCAGGGTTAGGCATATGGTGAAATCGGTGGGAGGTGGGGTAGGCAGACAATAGAACAGTGAATAAAGGTTTCTTTAAAATGGCTTATGTCAGTGCCAAATGCTGACTGGGGTGGGTGGGTGAGTGGGAGGTGGAGAGGGCTGGAGATAATGTTTTTGGCCATGTCTCAGATCAAAGGATCAATTAATCAGATCTTAATTTCTGTATCAATACAGTAGCTCTCTCTAAGGCCTCCAGTCTGTTTTGCAGCTGGCAAAAACAGCAAAACCTCCATTTCACTATGAGGCCAGAATGGTTTAAAAGAAAAATCCTCCTGCCCTGGCCTATGTGCTAAGTAGTTAGAGCGTCAGCCCTAGCACCAAAGGGTCTCGGGTCTGATTCCTGATCAAGGGCAGGTACCTGGGTTTTGGGTTCTGGGGCTCATGCAGGAGGCAACCAATTGATGTGTCTCTTACATAGTTGTTTCTCTCTCCTTCCCTCCCTCCCTTCCACTCTCTCTGAAAAAGCAATGGAAAAAATATCCTTGGGTGAGGATTAACAAAAAGAAAAAAAAGAAAAACCCTCCCTTTTATAGCTTCTGCCGTGGCCTTGAGACCTGTTCTTTTGCTGGAGCAGGTCTTGGAAGTTTTGGAGAGCTAAGATTGTGTTAGCCATTTTGCACCCAGAGCTGAGTATTTTTGTGCTGCTATCCGCTGAAGGAGAGGCTGTGAATGCCATCAGCTGCCCAGGGAGGAGTTACTTGGTCTGTTTTCTCCATAGAGAAGATTGCAGGAAATGCCTCTGAGTTCCTACGTTTTTCCTCCAGATTCTGTAAAGCTGCTGCCTGGGTGTGGTCTCTCCTTTTCTTTCCTCTCCGCTCCGATGGAGTACGGGAATAGGATTTTTCCTCACTGTCACGGCTACAGCCAGGGCTACTTAGAAACCAGATTGCAGATCCCAGGCAGAGGGGAAGAAGGCAGACTGCAGAAGACCAGGAAGCTCAGGGCTGGGCCTGAGCCCAAGTTCTGGTGCTGTGCCCAGTGCCTTTATATTTATTTAAAGAGGAGGGCTGCTTGGTAACTGGGAGGCTTTGGTCTTCCTGAGCTGCAGAGCTCCCAGTCTGCTTGACTGCACAGGAATGAGACGCTACTCCCAAGGGCTGCGGCCCGCTGTCACCCAGTGGGGGTGGGGAAAGGGCGTCCTAAGCCAGGGCTCTGGCTAGTTAGTCTGGCCCTCAAACTGCCAAGACTGTCAAGAACAGAAACTCCAGAAATCCTCTGATTTTTCTTGTCTCCACACCCCAGCATGCACCATCACAATGCCCGTCTTTCCTGTGGGAAGGCAGTACTGAACGCAGACTGAGTAAGAGGAGGTTCTGCCTCTTGATTCAAATCAGCTTTTCCTCTTGCTAGCTGCCTGACCCACCTGCCTGGCCGAGGGTGAGACACCTGCGTGCTCATTTGTAAAATGGTGGAAATACCACCGACCTCATAAAATTACTGCAAAGATTTAAAGAAAGTAAGGGGACACATGCAACGCTTAGCATAGCGTCCGCACATGAGGAAAGTTCAATTAATTGTGGCAGGAAGAACCTTAATGCCTTGTTTAGAAAATACGACTAAATGCATCCTGTTCTACGGGTGACCTGCGAGAAAGCTTTTTATGTGAGAATATAATAAATTGTGAACTCTCCAAATCCCGGAATGACAGACTTTAATTCCAAATTAGTCAACTTTATGTTTTATTGTCGGATTTGGCCTTTTCTTACCACCTCCTCAAGCCCGGAGCCCCTAAATCACCCTCCGTCTCTGACCCCAGGCCCCAGCAGCATAGGTTGACTTGAGTCCGCGGCCCCAGACGTGGCCTGGGACCGTGGGCAGGAGGAGGAGGAGCACACGGTGATCTCACCCTTCGGGACTGGGCGTCTTTCCGGCCGGGGCGCGCAGCATCCCCAGCCAGACTGCAGCGATGGCCGCCCCGCCCTCCGCTGCAGTCCTGGCAGGGCTCCCAGGGGCGGAGGGTGGAGGGGTGGGGCGCAGAGAATCTCTGCAGGGCGGGGAGGGGCAGGACTGCAGGATCCGAGCTGCGGGGACGGGGCGGCTGGAGGCTCTCGGGCCGCCGGGGCGGAGGCAGAGGCTCTATTGCACCATCGACCCCCACCCCTGGCGCGCGTCCTCCTCCCCCACGTTCCGTTGCGCTCCCGCAATCGACTTTCCCCGGCACCGCCGCTTCGGCTCCTTCCGGGAGCGCTCGGCCCTTTCCGTCGAGCGCTCGGCAAGCGACCCGGCGGGAGCCCCGCCCCCTCTGCTCCGGCGGCGCTCGCCCCCGCCCCTCGCGCCGCGCCCGGGCGCTTCCCTCGCGCTCGCGCCCGCCCGCCCGCAGCCGGAACGCGCGTGGCCGCCTATAAAAGAGGCGGGGCGCGCGCGGCGCCGCCACTACCCACTGCGGAGCGAACGGCGAGGAGCGGAGGCCACGGAGGCGCGTCGGTCTCTCAGCAACCCCCGCAGCCCCACGCACTCGCTGCCCTCACCCGCAGGAGCCGGTGAGAAGGGGGGCGGGGGGGCGCGGGCCGCAGCGGGGCCGAGGGCAGCCGACCCCTGGCCGGGAGCCGGGTCGCCCCCGGGGAGGGGAGGGGGCGGGGCCAGCGCGCGGACAGGTGAGTCGGCCTTGCTGCTCCCTCCGCCGGGCGGGGAGCCGGACGAGCCGGTCGCGACCGGCTTGTGGCGCGTGGGCCGCGGGGGAGCCGCCGGGCCGAGTCGGGGCGCCGGCGGTTGGAATGTCATTGACTGGGCGGAGGGGGTGGCGAGGCCGCGGGCCCCACCCGCCCCCCGCCCCCCGCCCCAGCCCGGCCGCCGCCCCGCCCTGCCCCATCCGGTTGCGGCAGGTGGGGCGGGGGCTCCCCGGCCCGGAGGGTCGCCGTTCCCTTCCTGCCGCGGCGGGGACCGACCTCTGCGGCCCCTTTTCCCAAATCCCGACAAGCAGTGCCGGCCGCCCGTGGACGGAGGAGGAGCCGAGCGTCGGGTGAAGGGCTCTGCGATGTGAATTTCGTCCTGTTGGGCAGTTCTTGGCCTTCCCGACGCAGGAAGGTTCGAGGCTGGCCGCCCCCTTGTCTTCCTTTGTAATAAACAGTTCTTTCCTACCCGGTTGTGATGTGCTTGTAAGTAACAGCGGCGGCTCTTGCTTTGTGCGAGACCCAAATCAACTGATTTCATAGCGTAGAGTTTCGTTTTGTCCTCCCCCCTCCCACCCCGAGACCGGGTTTGTCCAGTATATTATTTGTCAGAAATCCTGCAGCCATGCTGGTGTTGAGTGACAGAGCAGCCTTTTGTTTGAAAGTCGTCCCTGAATTTGATGTTTCCCAAAGAAAATTGCCTTTAAAAGTCTCTCTGATGTGCTGGGTACAATGCATTTTAAATCAAGGGCTTGTTCAGGTTGAGGGTTGAATGTGTTTTAAATTAAAGGCCTGAGTAGAAAAGCAAAGCTGGGTGGAGATGATGCTTGAACCGCTGCCATACCTTCTGACATCTCTTTTATATAATAGATCCTGGAACCTGAAGGCCCTTTGTTCTGTCTTCATCGTGGTATTTTAGAAAAACTTACCGTCATGGCTGTTAGGGAAGAATGGAAGAGAGACCTTATGAAGTATTTTCATAATGTGTTGAGAAATTGCGTCGTCATAGCGATTGCATTTTACTAAAACAATCTGTCAAAGATGGAAGGGTGGCGGTGTCTTGCAGCCAGGAAACAACATCTTAAGAATAGCAGTGGGAGCACTCGGCTGCATGAAGCCATGGAGCCCAGGTTCCAGCTCTGCAAAGCAGTCATTTATTTTCCCTTTTGTTGCAGCTAAATGTCTTAGATTTTGAAAGGTCACATTGAAGTCAAAGTTTAAAAAATGTGCTGCAGTGAGAGCCTCTGTGCCGGAAATTAACAATAAGCCCTTTTTAGTAACTGGGCCAATAATTACTCAAAGGACCTTCAAAGTGTGTTAGCTGTTATCCAGGGACCTAGATGGAGACACGGGGCTCAGGGCTCGAAAGGAGGAATTAATTGCTCTGTGCTGGACAGGTGTGAAGCAGTTCGAGTTAGCCATCAGCTGAGGAGCATTCTCTGATGTGCTTCAGTCTGTGGCAGTGTGTTTTGTAGTCATCTAATAATTGGAGAAATCTGAACTGTCACTGGCTCTAATATGAGCTCATCAAGCAGTCTGGTGAGCAGGTTTATTGAGATGGTTTTCTCTCCTTTTCCTTACCTGCCTTCATCCCAAAGGGAGGGGCCCACTGCGGATCCTGAGAAGTGGATGTCAGGAATAGTCCGCAGTGCTGTGCTGTCTGTCCGTCCTTGCTGAACCTGCACCGAAGGCCGGCCTGTGATCCGTCCTCTGTGGGCCAGTGGAGGACTCCACTGGTTATGCTGCATCTTATCAGCTGTGGCCTATCAGCTGTGGTGGGAGTAGGTAGAGGAATGCAGCGCCCTGGTAGCAAGTGCTGACTCCAGGAATGCAGGAGGGACACGCATAGCTGATCACTTGGAGCCAGTGGACTAGAGCAACTGTTCTTTTTGTTGTTAATCCTCACCCGAGGATATTTTTCCATTGATTTTTTTTTTTAGGGGGAGAGGAAGAGAGAGGGAAGGACAGAGAGAGAAACATCGATGTGAGAGAAACACATCCATTGGTTACCCCTCCCCACCAGCCTGGGCCTAGGAGGGCCAGGGAGGAGCCTGCAACCAAGGTGTGCCCTTGACTGGAATAGAACCTGGGATCCTTTGGTCCGAAGGCCAACACTCTATCCACTGAGCCAAACCAGCTAGGGCTAGAGCAACTGTTCTTCTACCTCCCGTCCACCTTTTTTGCATATTCCTCTTGTACTTGTTTTCAACAGGAAATAGTATTTTGCAGAGGAAGTGGACCAGTACATTAGGCCCAAGTCAGATCTTTGCACCCTGAGTTCTTTCTTGTTTCTGATGATGTCATGAGGTTATGCTATTTCGTTATTGAATGGAAGGGGATTTAGGAATCATCTAGTCCTAGGAGTTTCAATTCATCGGAACTTTTAGTGTTAAACAGTGTATTCGGGAAACTGAGGCCTGAAAGGGGGTATGACCTAGGCACGGCATCACATTTAGATAGATAGGAACTGCTAAGACCAGATAACTTTGGTTCTTTTTCCACATATTAAATCCCTGGTGGGGTTTAGAAGGTACTGGAAAAAAATCTGAAATTTTATTTTAACCTGTATTCATATATTTTTAAGGATCTGTTTTCTTTAGTTTGAAATGATTTTGTTCCGTTTGCCCTTAGAAGCTTGTTATCTCGCTCTTCCCCTGCCCTTTTTAGACTCCACATTCCTCCGTCATGTTGTCATCGTTTCGTAAGCGCAGAGTCCAGGTATTTGACCAGCATGCAGGAAATGCGTTGCCTTTTCCGTTTTGCCTGATTTGCAGTGAAGACACGTTTGTGTCAAAGCGGTTGAATGATCCAAAGAGAGTGGGGGAAACTGCTTGCATGAGTTTTCTGTTAAAGGTTTTGTTTTGTTTTTTAGGGGTGTTATATAAACAGAAGTCTTAGTAAATTTATTCTAAAATTTCCAGATCCTCCTGTTTAAGGCATGAAGATATTATTTCTTATACTAGAGTTTGCATGTAGTGTTTGCTGGTTTGTTTTTTTGATGGTTACTTGGTTCTTAAGAACCAAGAGGCTAAACAGATTATCTTAGATATTTGCAAAAAATAATCTGGAAACATGTAGTAAAAATAATATCTTTACATTTGATAAATATTGTAAACTTGGGTTTGTTTCCTGTTCCCATTGACTTTTCTTTTTTAAAAATATATTTTTATTTCAGAGAGGAAAAGAGAGGGAGAGAGAGATAGAAACATCAATGATGAGAGAGAATCATTGATTGGCTGCCTCCTGCACACCCCCTACTGGGGATGGAGCCTGAAACTCGGTCTTGTGTCCTTGACCAGAATCAAACCTGGGACCCTTCAGTCCCCAGTCTGACGCTCTACCCACTGAGCCAAACTGTCTAGGACCCCATTGACTTATTTCTTCTGCCACAATCCTTGTAATGAAATGGAGCTTGCATTTTCTTTTTTTTTAAAAGCTCACTATATATCTGTTGTTTGTGTATCGTTTTTGAGTGTTTGCTAAATTGGACCTTTTTCAAAGAGAAAAATGCTTAAATTGTCTTGATATCCCATAAGGAGAAATACAAATTTTGCAAGTGTCTAGTGATTATGGGTGATAAATCCAAGGCAAGCCTTTTTATAAATCAGACTGGTTGATGATTTAAATGAGGTTTATAAAAATGGGCCACATTATAAATTCCTCCTGTTTTGAGTCTCAGTAACAATATTTTGCACTTAAGTACTTCTCATCTGAATTTTACAGATTAACAGGTAAGTAGCAACAAGGTAATATTTGGGGGGCATGCAAAAGTAAGTTTTTGCAGCCTTGCTCTGCATTTCTGGGTTTTGATGCAATGCAGTATGAAATTTGCTTTCTTAAAGCTAAAGTTCCTGCTCACCTCTGCCGAATCCAGCTAATGAGTTGAAATGAATTAATCAATTTGAAGGCTGACATGCTGGTCCACAATCGGATTAAATGTGGTTTAAACAAAGATTTTTTTTTCATGGTTAAAACTCTTAGTTTATGTAATATTTACCTCTCTCTGCTTACCATCAGATCTGCCACTAAAATCTGCAGCTGAGCTGGTTTTTTGAGCTAATTCATTTGCTCTGAGAATTAATTGGTATAAAATTGTTAATGGGTGCTAACCGGTTCTTTGGTGGTTCTGGGGTAGCCCTTCCTTCCACATCGATGGGTATCAAGTTCTCTTGCTCTGGAAATGTAAAATTTGATAAGAAGCTGGCTTTATAAGCCATAGGAAAAGGGCATTGTCGGTTCTGCACCTTTGAGCTCTGACTAAGCAACAAAAACAAAGCTGATGAATGGTTTCTGTGACCTTTTGCTTTGGGTAATGTTTATGAATTTTTCCGTGGAGCCAAATGATCTCTTAATCCTGTTAGTTCCTAAAATCGCTTTCCTTGCAAAACCATATATCTCGTGTCCTGCCTGCAGTCGGAATTCATTTTGTAGTGTTCCAAAGGCCTCTTACATCCGGCACATTGAGCCTGTTGAAATGTCGGCAGTCCCAACACTGTTTTAAAGAGCGACTCCTTTCCTCATCACTACAATTTCATGTCCTTCTGAGGTTCCATAGAGAAACTGGCACTGAGTTCTCCCACTCTCCCAGATCGGGGTGAGGGTGTCCTACACCATTCACTGCAGGTGCCAAGTGTGCAGAGGCCAAAGCATTTGGCCTTTGGTTTGAAAATTTTTGTATCTGCAATCTCTTTTGTTGCTTAATACAGTGTCCGTCCCACCCACTGCTTCCCACCCTCCAAAGACATCCTTCCCCTGGCACAGTGGGGCATTTGCTTCTGCACATTAGGTTAGAGTTTAAAAATTCTCTAAGCACCAAAAACTGCCCCAAATAGTGTCTCTTGGCATTTGTCAAAAAGACAAAGGTATTAATTAATGGCTAGGCTCTTTAGTAGAACTCCGTTTTTAGGTGGCAATGTGTATAAATTTGTTTGATCGGAGGAGCCATTCTTAGGCAAGTTATATCTTTGGGTTAAACTAGAACATCCTAGCCTAGACTCATATCGTTAGACCCCTCTCTTCCCAGAGATCTAGCAGTTTTGTAAGAACGCTGACAGGTTTTTTTTTTTTATTGATCACAATAGAGGACATGGTTGTAATTCCTGTTTTATCCCCTGAGATCAATTCACATGACTTGCTGAATGATGCAGCCAGCGTTTTGACTGCTGCATTGCAGCATTGATAACTAGCCTGCATCTTCAGCCTTGCCTAACAATATTTGCAAAAACATGACCTTTTCTTCGGTTATGTTAAATGGGAAGCTGTCCTTAAACACACAGAGCCTACATCCAGCACTTCATTTCCCTCCCTTGTTCTCCGTGTACATGGTCTTGACTGGCAAAATCAAAGCTGATCTGCTGCTGTGAGATAAGCAGTCAGTTGACTGCAGTCCTAGGAAGTGGACTCCTGCGGGTTTTTGTACTGTCAGTGGAATAGGTAGATAGGCTGGTATGGTTGCAGATTGTTCTTTAATGGCACTGTCCCAAAGTCTTCCATTCTGTCTCTTTAGAGGCGCAGGCGTTAATCCCATTAAGGCTGGGAACAGCCTGAAACAGTCTCTGTGGAGTCTGCCTTATCAGTCAGCCGCATATTTCGGGGCAGGGGTGGAGTTCCTGAGCAGCCTCAGTCATGAGGGGAATGTGGTGCACGCCGGCACAGCCCAGGAATTCCGCTCTCTCACATAGTCTTGGGTGAGAGGTTATATGGCCCCTTTGGGTGGCAATAGTTTCTTGATGATATGAAAATTTTCCTGTGTTTAATATAGTCTATAGCAGTATCCTTTTAGAAGTAAAAAGAAACAGGGAACTTGTGTAGATAAACTAGAGACAGCTCCCTGTCAGGTTAAGGGTGGGGGGAAATTCCCATTAACCTGTAATCGTAGGCTCCTGTGATCACACAAATGCACATTTGGAAGGCCGACAGCAGTGGGAGAGCAGTGATGACTTTCAGATGCCCAGCTCCCCAGAGAGGGCCAGTGTGGCTTGGCAGAGCTCCCACCTCCCACATCAGCTGATCTACTGTAGGGAAGAAAAGTCCATTATTGCCTGACCAAAGCACTTGCTATAGAATTGACTCGTTCTACTTCACTGGGGTGACAAAGAGGGCCTTTTAGGTTGGTTAATTTCAACAGGGCCTCGTTGGACTGTCTCCCTGGATTGGTAGGGCCAAATCGGCAAGCTGGACCCAAGCAGGGGGGCTGCTCAGGTGAAACCTGTACAGTGTTATGTTGGGGATTCTTTTATTCATCAAAAAATCCCCAATGTGATTTCTTGGAAATTTCTGTAGCAGCTAAAGGACTTTAGAAATGCAGTGAATCATGCAATGTGAGGAGGCCCCATAGACATTAATCTGAAGACCTAGACCCCAGGAAGGAGCTCAAGTGCAGTGTAGTGATTGCAATTCTGGTCAGGAATCTAGCTTTTTCCTGGATAAAATTCCAGTTTGACCATATGGAAAATGAAACTTGGTTAGGCTATTGAGCTCTCTCCTTGCTCTTTACAAATGAATTGGGGGCTGTGCACGCTCTTGATCATTCTTCAACAAACACTTCTTAATGATCTTTGTGTGCTAGAAATCGGGATACAAAGAGCAGATCTTGCAGTCTAGTTGTACAGTGGGAAGTATATACAAGCGCTTTGTAAACCTACAGAAAAATGTGATTACATCTGAGGAGGGAGGAAGAGGCAGTGTGGACAGCCTGGTAAGGAGGCAGTATCCCGCAGCCTAATCGCTTCAGCTGGGGGATGAGATCCAAATAGGAGTTTTCCAGGCACAGAAGGGGCAGAGACATGCTAGGCAAAGGGAGCCTGTGCAGGTGGCTTGGAGTCTTTACAGAGAATTGTGTGTTTGGAAGGGGAGACAATATTTCTACACGGTAAGAGATACCAGTCAGGGATGCTGGGCCAGATCGAAGGCCTCCTCAGAGGGGTGGATTCTTCCTCTCTCAGAAGGAAGTCAGAAAGGTTTTAAGGCCTGGGTGTGCCATGGCAAAGAATAGGTTTCTTTTTATAGTAAAATAAATAAATAAATTGGACTTTGTGAGAGAAAAACAATACAACAAAAATAACTGGTTAATAGCTGGAGAATCAATCAGTTAGAAGGAACGGTGACAGGCTAACATCACCTGGTGGTCTCTTTCCTCAGGAAGGCGTCTCTTCATAGGAAGGTGGTCCTCAGAGTTGACCGGTGCAGACCTCTTGGAGCTGCTTTAATCCCTGAAGAGCTGGAAACGTGGACCTTGCCCAGATCTCACCAATCTTGTTTACCTCCTGCTGAGGGTGGGGGTGGGGGTGGGGGCCTCTCACTGGTTTCCATGCCTAATCCTTAGCCTGCTGATCCTTTCCCAGGAGCAGGCCAGTCAAGTGTTTCCCTGGTAACAAGTTTAGGCCTCGTATAAATAAATTACAGAGTGAGAGCTGGAGAGACCATTAAGGTTTTCTGGTTGGCTTCTTTACCAGATCTCAGAATCTTCTCTGTAGAGTATAATTTTAAAATTAGAAAGGTCTTGGGACCATCTCATTTTCACCTGCCATTTTTAGTCATTCTAGGAAATTGAGGCATAGAGAGAGAAGGTGGACAGTGCAAGATCACGTGTTAACAGACTAATTTATGAAGCTCCTTGTCCTTAATTTGTATCTATTTCCTCCTGTGATGCTTCCTTGGTTAGAGGATAAAATGACTTTTTCCTGATAAGAGCAGGTAGCATATTCTGGGTTACTCCCCAAAATAGGGCAGTTTTTCTTTTTGACATTGAAATTTGGTGATTGTCCAGAAATCTGAGGGTTTAAAGTTAGGGCAGACTGAGTGTTTGGGAAGTACCACCTACCCAGCTAGCCTGCATTTGTGATGAATTTGAAATTGATACTGAGTTTATGTAGTCTCCTTGCTTTCCCCAATAACAGGAAGGTGTAAAGTAGGATAAATATTTAACCACACTTGTTTTTTTGTTAATCCCCACCCAAGGATGTTTTTCCATGGATTTTTATTTTTATTTTTTATTTTTTAGAGAGTGGAAGGGAGGGGAGGAGACAGAGAGAAACATTGATGTGTGAGAGAGACGTCGATTGGTTGCCTCTCCTGCCTCTGCCCCAACCAGTGGCCTGGATCAGTCAGGATTGAGCTTGCAACCGAGGTACATGCCATTGTCGGAACTGAACCCAGGATCCTTCAGTCTGAGGGCTGACACTCTATCTACTGAGCCGAACCTGCTAGGACCACATTGTTTTTTAAAGCCGTGGTCGCCACCTTTCGGACCTCGCGGACCACCCGTGGTCCGCAGACCACCGGTTGGCGACGCTGTTTTAAAGGATACACTGTGATTTTCTTTTAATTGTACACTTTCAGGTGAGACTTGGCCTGTTCATTGCCCAGACTCTGGTAGCCTGAAGAAGACCTGTACAATTGACATTTTGGTGGGACTGAGAAATCTCCTTTGAATAGGAAAATTCTATTGGTTATTGATGTTAAGGACTCAGTTACTTCATAATCATTTCCTTTTCTCCATTGAATAAGAGGCTGAGATCTAGAAAGATAGAAAAACTGACTTAAGAATAGATTCTATCTAATCTCCACATAATGAAATACAGAGACCAGAGGGAGGGAAGGACTTTTGAATGGATTTCTTAATAATTCTTTGAGTACCGAAGTCAGCGTTTCCTTTGAATTCTCAAAGTGCTCGTAGAATTGAAAGTGTAACCATAGTTCTGTTCATATTGTTTCCTGGTTTCCTTGCTGTGTTGGTTAGGCATCCCCTGAGGGACCTCTGCGGCAGGTGTTGCAGGGTGTGAGAGCCATTTTTTACAAAGGAGTAGGATCGGCTTCGTTGTTAGGTCCTGAGAAGGGGCTGCCTTCTCAATTCATTTGTCTGCTAGGGTGTCTGATTTTTGTTTTGTTTTGTTTTTTTGGGTTTTTTTTTGTTCCTTCGGAGAGGAGAGGCTCATTCCATTAAATATATTTAAATATATTTTGGTGTCCTGTGCTTATCTCAGGGCATTCTATTCTGTCTTTTCAGAAAATGGACCCAAGTGGGGTCAAAGTGCTGGAAACAGCAGAGGATATCCAGGAGAGGCGGCAGCAGGTCCTAGACAGATACCACCGCTTCAAGGAGCTCTCAACCCTTCGGCGCCAGAAACTTGAAGATTCCTATCGATTCCAGTTTTTCCAAAGAGATGCTGAGGAGCTGGAAAAATGGATTCAAGAGAAACTTCAGATCGCATCTGATGAGAATTATAAAGACCCAACCAACTTGCAGGTGTGTGTCATCTCCATAAGATTTGTTCCAAAATTCAAGAGCAAATGTTTTTGCCTAAAAACTATGCCAAGAAAGTAAAAGTCTTTAAAAAGCATTGAATTGTACATAAAGCAAGGTAATTTTATGGTGTAAATTGTACCTCAAAACAGTAAGCCTGTTTTTTAAAAAAAGCCTTCTCATTGATTTTTGGTGAAAGACTTTAGCAAATGGAGCAATAGTGGGCTCATGGCTCTTTTACTACCGTGTCAAAGTCATCTAAGAAGAGACGCTGGTTTAGGTGCCTGGCTCAGTACTTAATTGAAAAGAGGTATTGAGAAATGGAATGTATCGAGTCAAATCCATCCAATAAGCTAAAAATATCATCGGTCCTGGCTGGAGTTGCTCAGTTGGTTAGAGTGTTGTCCCGATACACCAAATCTGTGGCTTCAATCCCTGGTCAGGGCACACAAAGATCTACCAGTGAATGCATAGAGAGAATAATAGATGTTTCTTTCTTTTTCCCTCCCTTTCTTTCTCCCTCTTTTCCTCTCTCTCTAAAATCAATATATAAAACATGTTTAAAAAATTAAATAAATATATCATAAGTGAATGTGGATGGATTATTCAAGGGTAAACACCACATTCTGAGAAGACTGTGAGTGTGGTTCTATATCTCTAGAAGGGATTGGATATCCACATAACGCCTCCTTTCCTGACGGACAATAACATCAGGATATTTGTAGCATCTTGTTATCTGCAAAGTTGGTGGTCCTCAGTGGCCAAGCTTTTGGAGGTCCAGATAGATGCAGTCAGAGTTTTTTGAGGAATTGAGCAGGTAGGGGGATGGGTGCAGTGCTGAGTGAGGTGTCCATAATTAGAGGGAGTGGGACTCAGGAGGGGAGGAATTTCGGAGGGGGAACAACAGAATGATGAGTGCTGAGTGGTTGCATCTATGGCTCACTTTGTGGTCTACTAACAGGGCAAGCTACAGAAGCATCAAGCCTTTGAAGCCGAAGTGCAGGCCAACTCAGGAGCCATTGTTAAGCTGGACGAAACTGGAAACCTGATGATCTCAGAGGGCCATTTTGCATCTGAAACCATAAGGGTGAGTAAGAGCAGTGCCGGGTGTGGACGGATGGCCTTCACCTGTCTGCTCGGTAGAGGAATGTGGATTAATGCTTACATGTACATCTGGGTTCCTAAAAAGATAGACTTTTATAACTTTTTTAAAAAGAATTTGTGAAGTTCCCCAAAGGGGTTACCCGCATCCTGCCTTTGTAATATGATTCAGTATGGATACAAACAAGCGAGGAATATTCTTTTTGTAAAACAAATTAGAATGTGGTTATACTTCAAAGAAGTTTGTGTAAATTAAACTATTAACATTTACAGTTGGTAATTAGATGGGAGAGCATATTGGTGACTTTAGGGATTAGGACGCAAAGATAAATAGGATTAATCCCTGACACTATAAAGAAAGTTGTCTATTGGCAAGCTTGCTCTCAGGGTCTTGGGGGTTACTGAGGGCTGGTCAGCAAGACAAAGGTCCGGCTGTGAAGAACGACTTTTGGCACCTGTCAGTCAGTGCCCACGAGACATGACCGACTTTGCAGCAGGAATCCTCAGACTCATGGTCAGGCTCGTTTTGGTGCCAGTTCATTGGAGTTGGGGCAATAATTGATCTTTCTCTACTTTAACAAGCCTCTTTAGGATGAGGTATGTACAGTTAGTTTGATTTATCTCATATCTATCTTCATGTTTTGTCCTTTGTCACCCAAAGTCCCTTTCTGTTGAGGGACCAGCCTTTTCAGTTCTTTACCTGTCAAGGCCATCCTGAAAGTTTAGATAGAAGCTTAGGCCCAGCAAGAACGGCTTCATCCTCCACGGTTCCTGTACCGTCGTGCAGGTCTCATTCCCTTAGGTTCTGTCTAGTGGTTTTCAACAATGCATGCTTGTCTCTCTTACTCTGATATACTCTGCAGTCTCATAGCGAAGCCCTCAAGTTAGCCCTAAGCTTATTATTAATAACTATTAGTGGTAATGACTGTAAATAGGAAATAAAATTTTAAATGCGATGTGACAAATTATTTAATCACATTTAACCCATTTGGCTAATGTAATATGTGTCTCTGCAATTAAATACAAATATTTATCTGCCATTTTCCTACTACTTTGTGTACAGCTTATCGCAAATGAAATCAGCATGCCCGTTTCCTTGATAGAAGTTGTTTGCCCAGGATGCAAGGGGCTACTCTGTAGTTGTACAACCAGACTGCAGAGGAGAACATAATCTGGGGAAGGGGGAGGCCCACCCCAACCTCACTTCATTCAGGTCTGTTAGGAGGTACCCTCTTCCTGTTTAGTGATCTTATTAAAGCCACATTTAAAAGTGCTATTAGCCTCTGTTTGTTGAGTTGCTATTAGTAGCTATTTATGTTCAAACATCTTGCTGGGAATTTTACATATGTGGTTTCTCATCTTTACTACAAGCTATCAAGGCAGCCATTATACCCATAGTATAGAGGGCCAGAAACGGAAGCTCTGACAAGCTGGAGTTGTCCTTATTCATACAGCTAATAGGTGACAGAACTGGAATTTCAGTCCATTCTCTTTCTCTGATCACAAGTACTTACTTTTCCAACCTGTATCTCGTTTCTGTAGACTTTCCTTAGTGTTTCCCCTTGATCTGTCTGTCCAGTTTCCCCTCTGTCACCTGGCTGTGCTACTGTAGAGCAGCCCATTCGCTCTGGGAGAACAGCCTCCGTCAGCTGCTCACTCGTGCCCCTCCTGAGAACGCCACCTGAGTCAGAACCAGGATTTCTCCTCCACGGTGTCAGCTTTCCGAGCGTTTCTTAAGTGCCCCTGCCTCTCTGCCCACACACGCTCTCAAACCAAAGTAAACTTGGGAAGCTGGACTCCCTCTGACCTGCAGTATTTACAAGCTCAGACACATCAGCAATGGGAATGTTGTTCCAGTCCTAGGACAGGCCTGGCCCTAGTTCTTTACTGAGGGTGTGAAAATGAAATTTGTGAGAAACTGATGATTGCCCCGGAGGATGAGGTTTTCTTCAGCTTTCTGTGGCCTGTTTTTAATTTGAGCAAAGGGCTCTTCTTTCATCTCTCTCATCTTTGCTTTCACGCTCACAGTTCCCATGTTGGTCCTGACGGGGTGATTTATCTGGTCCCGTAACTCAGTAACTTAGTTTGGCAGGCAGTGACAGAGGAGGTGGTGGAGTGCGGAGGCTGTAAGTGTCCTGGATAACCTGTCTATCACTGGTTTAGACTTTCACACCGTACCGGACGGCATGGCGCCCCATAGTCACCGCCACCCACATCGGGTCCCACATCCGCGTAGGTGGAGTATTGAGTTGCTGTGGGTTGCCTTTCCCCCTGCCTTGGAATGCCTTTCACTTCCTTCCCAGTGATGGTTCCAGTTCTAACCATCCATGGTGGAAGTGACAGTAGTGATGGAGGTGAACTGTGTGAACATTATTTTATTCCTCACTGCTTTCTCCTTTCAAATGAAACATAATTTGTTTCTAAGAGAATCCACCCATGTTGACTCTCCCATGACTTTCAAGTTTGAGTTGGCTGGGAGTGGCCAACAGTGGGTGGATCCCAAACTTCTCTTCTGTTAGCATTCAAACCTTTTGTGTTGTTTACTTGTGTCTGTCAGTGTTACACTGAAACTCCCAGTATCTTGGGTCGGCATAATCAATGCATTGAGATTGGATTAGAATATGAGAATGCATCACCTAAGCTTGAATTGATGATCGATTTCCCCCAGTTCTTGACAAGTCCTTACCGGGGCTGTGCTATGAGAACCCAAAGATGCTGGGAAGTGAATATGTTTGGGCCTGTGCTGCCACTTGGGTGAAATTTGAAATAAATCTAACCTGAGATGTATTGTACCACAAATTTTATCTCTTCAGAGAAGCTCCAAAACTTTTTCTGCCAAGAATCCTTTTTGATAGCTCATTATGTGTCAGAACCCCATCTTTTCTACTTTTATACCAAGGTTGTCCTGGGCCTCATAATTATTACTTGGGCCTCATAATTACTTCTTTGCATTTATGTCTGTTGGACCTCTTGTTTTCCCCTTCACCTTTATGAATTCAGAATACGTTCTTCAGTCATTTCTGCTGAGGTTCCATGTTAAACCCTCATCCTTCTTTCCCTGATAGTCTCCTGACCTAGGATCCCATTTAGTAATTTAGTAATAATAACTAGTAACATTACTTACAAATAATATAAAACCAATCTTTTTTTTTTTTACTTTTTAAAGTATGTTTTATTGATTTTTTAGAGAGAGAGGAAGGGAGAGGGATAATGAAATAGAAACATCGATCAGCTGCCTCCTGCATACCCTGCAACCTGGGCATGTGCCCTGACCGGGAATGGAACCAGTGACCTCTTGGTTTATGAGTGGATGCTCAACCACTGAGCCGTATATACCGGCTTGGTTAAAATCAATAATTGATGATAATAATTCCCTTGAAGTAAATTAGAATAAATGTACCTATAAAAGGTCAGTACTTTAAGACCCACCAAACCACTATGAAGTGTATACTTTTTCCTATTCTCACTTAAACTTATGATTTCCTCTCAGCTTATGGATTATCTTCTTAAAAGACTTGTTCGGAGCTCCATGAGGTTTCTGACTTGGTGGAACTCTGAAAGAGCCATCTCCCATGGAAACGGTTGTAATGTGTAGGGTTGAATTTTCACCTTCAGACTCGTTTGCTGGAGTTGCACCGCCAGTGGGAGTTACTTTTGGAGAAGATGCGGGAGAAAGGAGTCAAACTGCTGCAGGCCCAGAAGCTGGTGCAGTATTTGCGAGAGTGTGAGGACGTGATGGACTGGATCAATGACAAGGTATGTTTTGAGAAGGAGGTTTGCTAAGTCAGTCTTGTGGAAAGAAAGGGAAGGGACTCCCCTGATCTGCATCCCAGGGCCAGGGTTAGCGGGAGGGGTGGCTGTCTCTCCAGCTGCTGTCCCGTGTTCTCATCTGTAACTGAAACTTGGAGTCGCTGAGACCGAAATGCTGTCCCCTCAATGTCGGAACCACAAACCTCATAGAAACTGTGTCCGCTACAGCTAACAGGCCCAGCCCAGTGTGCCTGTTCCATAAGTTCTGGGACTGCTGTTTCCAAGTGCTGGTTGGTGACTCCGGCTCTGTTATGGTCCCTGAATAGGAAGCAATTGTGACTTCTGAGGAGCTGGGCCAGGACCTGGAGCACGTGGAGGTTTTACAGAAGAAATTTGAAGAGTTTCAAACAGATATGGCTGCCCATGAAGAAAGAGTTAATGAAGTGAACCAGTTTGCTGCCAAACTCATTCAGGTAAGAACTGTCTAATGTTTCAGAACATTATGATGGCCAGCCCCTGATTTCTGAGAGCAAGTTCTGGTACACATGTCTAAGTTTTGTTCAGATCCAAGTGAGGCAGCAATACCTACCACTCCTAAATTAGAGAATGGTTTTTAAGTTGTGGAGGTGGGCAGGAAGGGCAGAGTTCATTTGATCTGTTGCCTCCACCCACGTTCAAGTAGGGCTTGGGAAGCTTTTATTGGGCTGCTGAGGCTGGGCGTCAGGGTTTCTCAGGCGAGGGTGTGGCAGTGAATGCTTCTTAGATTGGCAGGCGTCCACCGGTGCATGGTTGCTTTTCCCTGGGCTCCCTTGGGAGCCTGGGGACCTTGTAATGAGCAGGCTTTCCACTGGTAGCTGTGGCCGTTAGAGGGGAGTGGCAGCCTTCCCCAGTGCCTGCGTGTGCAGTCCTGCGAGCAGCCTCCTATTCTCATCTTTCACTATAAGGGTCAGAGTGCTCCGAGGACATCAAGTAGTTGGAACTAGGCCATTTTTGCTTTAGGAAATTTGATTTTGGGGGTACACGTTTTAAATGTATGGATCTGTGTCAGGCCTAGTACCTATTCCCTTTCTAATTAGTGATGAAGTGAAAGAAGAGCCAGCATTCCTCAGACATACTCACCCTTCCAGGGACAGATGTGCTATCCCCGAACCCTGGGCCAGCCCAGAGCCGTGCTCAGAGGAGCAGTCAGGCCAAGCCCCATGGTCTCACATATGGACCCCAGAACCCTGAAATGCTTCACCTTATTATTCGACATATTATATTCATTAAAAAAAAATGTTGTGGGTGGGGAAGGATACTTTTAGAGAAATATCTCCAGTCTGAAGTCAGGAACAAAGCCTGAAAGCCATGCTTATGGGCAGGTGCTGATCAGCCTCGTGCACCTTTGAAATACATTTGACCAGGTGGGCGGAGACGGTGTGTTGATGAGGGTTTCCCCTGAGTTGGAGCCACAGTGATTGTTCACATCCAGGCTCTGGTGCTGAGGCCCATAACCGCTTCATAGACACAGCACCCTCCAAGGGAGAGAGCGGGCTCCCCTCATAGACGAGGAGTAGCAGCTCTTTCGGGATGAGCTTCACTTCATTCCACCCAGAAAACCAGAATTTCTTCAGAAGGATGAGGTTTGCTGAAGCAGATCCCTCAGGGAGCCGCCCTGGGGACTAGTTGGGGTGCCAGAGGCAGGGGGCCAAGGAGCTTCCTTGTTCTCTTCCTTGTTCAGGAGCAGCACCCGGAGGAGGAGCTGATCAAGACTAAGCAAGACGAGGTGAACGCAGCCTGGCAGCGGCTGAAGGGACTGGCTCTTCAGAGACAGGGGAAGCTGTTTGGGGCAGCTGAGGTTCAGCGCTTTAACAGGTACCACACCAGAGGGGGCTTCAGGGAACAGGCCTCTACTCGAAGGGGTCGGGTATATGGCATGTGCCATGAGAGGTCGGAGTGACGGGGTCTTGGCCCAGTGTCGCGTTCCCAGCTCTAGACAGCCCTGCGTCAGGATTAACGGGGGCCTTTATTCTGCAGGGATGTGGATGAGACTATCAGCTGGATTAAGGAAAAGGAACAGTTAATGGCCTCTGATGATTTCGGCCGAGACCTGGCCAGTGTTCAGGCTCTGCTTCGGAAGCATGAGGGTTTGGAGAGAGACCTGGCCGCGTTAGAGGACAAGGTGGGTTTTAAAAGCAGCCGATTCTATAAATAAGTCACCAAGGGTCGGGAGAGCAGTTCTGACAGAGTGTGTTTCTAGGTCAAAGCCCTGTGTGCCGAGGCTGACCGCCTGCAGCAGACCCACCCGCTGAGCGCCACTCAGATTCAAGTGAAGCGAGAAGAGCTGATCACAAACTGGGAGCAGATCCGCACTCTGGCGGCGGAGAGACACGCGCGGCTCAACGACTCGTACAGGTAGAAATACCTCCCCGTGCTCAGCATCCCGAACCGTGCGACTTTGGAAGAAAGGAGGAGAGGAGGGCAGGGTTAAGGGGCAGTTCACACTGAGAGCTCCTGGATGCCCTGTGTTTCCTCTACTAAGAAAACGCAGGTCACCTTTTCTACCTGCATTGTATTTGTTTGGAGACTGACAGCTTTATCCAGTGTGTGTGAGTGTGTACACATACTACTTACAACTTCAGAAATACCTGTTTCCATCCTGTGTCACTGTGTGATAAACAGTAGTCTTTAGCAGTGTGAGCACCACGTGAAATACCCTGTTAAAATTGAGTAAACAAAGGTTGGAAACAGAAGGAATGCTTCTGACTTACTAAGCAGGGGTTGAACTTGGGAAAGACAAGGAAATTGAAATTAACGGACAAGACTGGGGAATTCTAGTGCTGGGCAGAGCCTAAGTTTCAGAGGACTGACTTTGGCCTTGTCTTGTGTTCCTTTGGATTCCATGTTTCCATGAAAGAATCCATGTTTCCCAGGACGAGGATTTGTATGGTGTGTTAGATTTTTGAGAGCATAGAACTCAAAACTGTGTTTTCCATCCTGGAGCTCTGCTGGTCATACCTAATGACTTACCTTTGGTTTTCCCTAGGCTGCAGCGCTTCCTTGCTGACTTCCGGGACCTCACCAGCTGGGTGACTGAGATGAAAGCCCTCATTAATGCAGATGAACTTGCTAACGACGTGGCCGGGGCCGAAGCCCTTCTGGATAGACATCAGGAGCACAAGGTAAAGTCTCCAGGTTTTCCTGAAGTAAAGAAATAAGCATATAATGCATTGGTGTAGCACTTGTAGGCATTGCAGTTGAAACTTTGTTTATGGTAGCGCCCCCACCAGGTACCAAAGTCATGGTAAAAAAAAATGCATTTCGCATAAGGAGGACAAATAGACCAGTGGATCAGAAGACAGAGAGCTCAGGCCCTGTGACTGTATGGAAACTTGACAGAGGCAGCCTGAGAGCCAGGAGGAAAAGGACTTCTTAATAAGTGGTGCTCTCCTGTTTGAGGGCCCAGACTGGTCTTAGGAACCCTGGCCTTATCTTCCATCCTCTTCTTCATTCCAGATGTGATATTCTGATTCGTAATAATTATTTGAAATTCAGCAACTTGTTTTTCTTTTACAAGATCTGGTCACAAATTGTGTTTTTGTCCTCTATAGGGTGAAATTGATGCTCATGAAGACAGCTTTAAATCTGCAGATGAATCTGGACAGGCCCTGCTTGCTGCTGGTCATTACGCCTCTGATGAAGTGAGGGAGAAGGTAAGAGCAGAAAAGGCTCCTAAAGGTCTCTTACCCATCCTTACATATCCAGACCTGGTATTTACCGTGGGGCATGAGCAAAC
This sequence comes from Myotis lucifugus, assembly GCF_000147115.1. Lineage (NCBI taxonomy): Eukaryota > Metazoa > Chordata > Mammalia > Chiroptera > Vespertilionidae > Myotis > Myotis lucifugus. Next base: position 320,947 of record NW_005871513.1, read on the forward strand.
TTAGGGATTCACCTGGAAGTGAAGGAGCAGCTTCTTTATTGAAAAACATGTAAACACGGCAACGTGAATGAACAGAGAGAGTTTCATTTATTTGGGACATAATGTGACATATTTCCTACTTAAAGGAGACTTTGTAGAAACTTGAGTCCGCATTAGTAGCTAGAGCCAAGGGGGAACACATTTTTATCAAATCAATGGGTATATTTAATTCAAAGTGTCTTTGAGTATAGAGTTGTCTGAGGAACATTACATAATGGTAATTTTAAAATAATTATATAGAGACTAAGAAGAGAGATTTCAAAAACACACTTAATTGTCATTCACTTTGGAGCCTAAAAATTATGCCTAGGGCACTCATGATTTATTTAACATATTTTATGGAGTCCCTACTCAATTGACATTTCTCAACTGGGAGTCCCTACTCCAGCGGTTCTCAACCTGTGGGTCGCGACCCCTTTGGCAGTCGAACGACCCTTTCACAGGGGTCGCCTAAGACCATCCTGCATATCAGATATTTACATTACGATTCATAACAGTAGCAACATTACAGTTATGAAGTAGCAACAAAAATAATTTTATGGTTGGGTCACAACATGAGGAACTGTATTTAAAGGGCCAGAAGGTTGAGAACCACTGCCCTCCATTTATACTGCCTCACTTTAATTTTTTGAATTTTTAAAAGCGTTTGAGCCGAAACCGGTTTGGCTCAGTGGATAGAGCGTCGGCCTGTGGACTGGAGGGTCCCGGGTTCGATTCTGGGTCGGGGGCATGTGCCTGGGGTGCGGGCACATCCCCAGTGGGAGATGTGCAGGAGGCAGCTGATCAGTGTTTCTCTCTCATCGATGTTTCTGATTCTCTATCTCTCTCCCTTCCTCTCTGTGAAAAATCAATAAAATATATATTAAAAAAATAAATAAATAAATAAAAATAAAAGCGTTTGAGTCAAACTGATAACATATGCCAGGGAGCAAGATCTCAAATGCTCCTCCTGCCTCACTTTTTTTTTTTTTTTAATTTTTATTTTTTAATATATTTTACTGATTTTTTACAGAGAGGAAGGGAGAGGGATAGAGAGTTAGAAACATCGATGAGAGAGAAACATCGATCAGCTGCCTCCTGCACACCGCCTACTGGGGATGTGCCCGTAACCAAGGTACATGCCCTTGACCGGAATCAAACCTGGGACCCTTGAGTCCGCAGGCCGACGCTCTATCCACTGAGCCAAACTGATTAAGGCCCTCCTGCCTCAATTTTAGATAGATGCTCTTTTTCTTCTGCCTGGGAGTTTCCATAGCATTTTTACTAAAAATCATTTGTGACAATGTGGCAGTAAGTTAATTGTAGACTAATTAGAACAGGACCATTCCTCTTATGTTCAGCATAACATACAAGCTGCTCAGGGTTCATGTGATTTATTGTGACTTGCCTGGCACACATAGTGGATGAGATTCTCCTCTTCTGAGTGGAGGGCGTCAGGACTGACTTGTCTCCCCATCCCTGCCGCCCCCCCCCCCATCTCCCCTTCCATCCCCTCCCACCCACCCCTCATCCCCTGTGTGCTCCTCCTTCCAGCTGGCCATTCTCTCTGAGGAGCGAACAGCCCTGCTGGAGCTGTGGGAGCTGCGCAGGCAGCAGTATGAGCAGTGCATGGACCTGCAGCTCTTCTACCGTGACACCGAGCAGGTGGACAACTGGATGAGCAAGCAAGAGGTAACATGTTAGCAGAGGAGACCTGGCCACCTGAGTGAGCAGGGAAGTCTTTGTTTCTGTTTGTCTACTTCTCAGATAGTCAGCTTTTTTTTTTTTAATGGTTAAAGTGTTAATAGCATATTGTCATTACAGATTACTGTGGCCAGGACCTGTGCTAAATGCTTTCTGTGGATGATTGTTATTTTTTCCTCATCCCTGCCCCTCCTCAGACCATTAGCTTGTTTCTGTAGGAAATCATTACCATTTCAGTTAGAATTTATTGAAGGGGGGCACTGAGCCAGCTTCTGTCACCTCAGGCCCTCAGAAAGGCCCCAGTTTTTCAGATGAGTGTGATGGTATGAAATTGTTTTTCATTAAGGGGGAGGTTTCCCTTTAGAACTTAACATTATGCGTAATCTAAATCTAATAGAAGCAAGAAAAGCTTTTTTTTTAAAAAAAATAAGTGTTCATAGAATGTGGGACAAGGATTTCATGCTGTCATTGGATCAATCTGGAAGGGCTCTGGGCTTCCCGGAACAGATCCCAGAAGTTTACTAGCCCAAGAATCGCTTTCCTTCCTTTTGTATTTTGGCCAGAGTATCCTTTGCTTTCCAGCCTTAAGAGACGGAAGGAACAGGGCGCTGTTCTGAACACCTTGTTTGCTGTTGCAGGCTTTCCTGCTGAACGAGGACCTGGGGGATTCCTTGGACAGCGTGGAAGCGCTTCTCAAGAAGCATGAGGACTTTGAGAAATCCCTCAGTGCCCAGGAGGAAAAGATCACAGTAAGACCCCTTCTTGTCCTCGGTGCCTTCAATAGCCCTTGGAATAAGCCTGAAGGCCCCTGTTTGTCTGAAAGGCTCTGAACAGGTTGGATGAGGGATGTGAGCGAAAGACACGCCTGTGGGTGCCGAAAATCTCAGGGCGATGATGATACACCATCAGAGGGAGACTGCACAACTTGGTCGAAAGAAAGCTTTTTCCTGACATAAGCCTCCAGGTTGAGATTTACCTTTTACTAAAAGCAGTTAAGAACTAATACAAGGGGGAAAAGGTCAGAACGTCTTTACCTTTAGCAGCAGATTGTAGAAGTAGGAATTGGAAGGCTGTTAACTTGTATCTGATGCAGTCAGATCCCGCTGCAGCTGAGTCTCCAGCCTTGCAGGGAGCCAGCGTTGCATTGTTACATCTGAGTAACAACATCAGGCACCAGCTCAGGAGTTCGGGGATGAGTGTTGTCTGTGAAAACCTTGACCTGAAGTGTTCTGTGACCTGTTCAGTGGTTACTTTTCTCTGGAGGCCAAGCTATGGAATAGTCCCTTTACCAGTGAAGAACTCTTCTCCTTCCTTCCTAGGCACTAGATGAATTTGCAACCAAGCTAATTCAGAACAACCACTATGCCATGGACGACGTGGCTACTCGCCGAGATGCCGTAAGTTCCTGTGTTCTTTTGCGCCATCCTTTCCCTGCACGGATGTCCCTCTAGACAGATGTGTGTAGCCTCTCGAGCTGGGTATCTCTGGGGCGGTAAGAACTGGAGGTTCACATGATCCTTTTCTTCCAGCTGTTGAGCCGTCGCAATGCCCTTCATGAGAGAGCCATGTATCGCCGGGCCCAGCTGGCCGATTCCTTCCACTTGCAGCAGTTTTTCCGTGATTCCGATGAGCTCAAGAGCTGGGTCAACGAGAAGATGAAAACTGCCACAGATGAAGCTTATAAAGTAATGTACTGTTAGCATTGCCGTGTAGCACTTGGTTTGTGAGCGAATTGAACACAGATTTACAAGTAAATTGTAGTTAAAAGAAAGAGGGAATTCTAACACCAGCCCACACTATTTAATGTAAGCTGACCATTTTATACATCCTCTTACAGAGATGAGTATGAAGCTAATGCAAGGTAATATACTCACGTTCAAGATAGAACCCGCTTCTTTCTTTTATTGGCAGGACCCATCCAACCTACAAGGAAAAGTCCAGAAGCATCAGGCTTTTGAGGCTGAGCTCTCAGCAAACCAGAGCCGCATTGATGCCCTGGAGAAAGCAGGGCAGAAACTGATTGACGTCAATCACTATGCCAAGGAGGAAGTGGCGGCTCGAATGAATGAGGTCATCAGTTTGTGGAAGAAACTGCTGGAGGCCACTGAACTGAAAGGTACAAGGATTCACTAGGTTGTGGTAGGAATGTTTGGGGAGTTGATTATTCCTTCCTAGTTAAGTGTCTTAGGGACATACACCACCTGGGAAGGGGAGGTGGGTGGCCCTGGGCGTTCGGGCTATTTCCCTGTAGGAGTGACTGCCTTGGACTCGTGATGCCTTGCTGATTTGGTAAATGTGGTTAAGCATGCTGGTTGGTGGGAAGCCTGAGTGAGAAGGGGATGATTGGCCAACCAGCCATGACTGAATTGAGCCTCATCACTAAAGATCACAGTTCACCTGTGAGCCAAAGGAATTAATAATTTTCAGTCCTAATAATGCTCAGGGGCTTCTGTCTCCTGAGGATTACGATGCTTTTAAGCGACTTCCAAGTCGGCATGTAGAGGTCGAGCAGAGGTTGCATTTGTTTCCTTCACCTTTGTGACAGATGAGAGTCACTACAGTCCTGGTCAGGTCCCTCACTAAGATGCCATTGTCGTGAGCAATACAGGGGTGGGCAACAGTAGGTTATATTACCAGCCATCATTACCCAAAAGAGAAATTACAAGTAAGGATATGAAATACAGTCACAATAGTAATAATGACAGCAAGTACTAGAAATAATATAATTATTAATAGTTCATAACACAAGAATAAACTTTCCCATACTCACAACTGTAAGCCTACTTTTACCCACTCCTGTGTTGCTGGAAGGGTAATTAGAAAACCCACTTGCCTCTTTGACTAGGAATAAAGCTCCGCGAGGCTAACCAGCAGCAGCAGTTTAACCGCAACGTTGAGGACATTGAACTGTGGCTGTATGAAGTGGAAGGACACTTGGCTTCCGACGATTACGGCAAAGACCTTACGAATGTCCAGAACCTGCAGAAGAAGCATGCCCTGCTGGAGGCTGATGTGGCCGCCCACCAGGTAGAGTGCGGGCGCTGCTGGGCCAGTGAACACAGTCGGTAGGCGTGAGGGATGCAGTAATTCAGGACCAGGCTGCTTTGGGGAGGGATGAAATGTATTGATTTTCTTACGTAGCCCCCCCATGTGCTGCATGTGCTCTGGCTCCAGTTCAGCCATCTCCCTCAGAGCTTTCTGGGAGCCCAACACGAGGGAAACAGATGGCAGAAGGAACGCTCGTGGGGTGGGAAGGAAATGCGTTCCCTTTTCTTTGTATCGTTCAAACCACACCTGAAGTAATAAAGCCAGCCTGGTAATACATAAAATTGCCCAGCTCTGGTCCAGGCTTTCAAGACTGCCCTTTGCCATTCCCAGGATCGGATTGATGGCATCACCATTCAGGCCCGCCAGTTCCAGGACGCTGGCCATTTTGATGCTGAAAACATCAAGAAGAAGCAGGAAGCCCTCGTGGCTCGCTATGAGGCCCTCAAGGAACCCATGATTGCCCGGAAGCAGAAGCTGGCAGATTCTCTGCGTTTGCAGCAGCTCTTCCGTGATGTGGAGGATGAGGAGACATGGATTCGAGAGAAGGAGCCCATTGCTGCGTCCACCAACAGAGGTCAGTCTTCCTCCATCAGATAGGAGTCAAGCTGAGAAAGGGCTCTACCCTTACGGCCAAAAGGGGACGCTGGTCAAAATGAGCAAGGTCAAATTAAAGTACATTGGGACAGGGTGGAAGCCACAAGCGACAGTTAATGCTGACTTTCTTTTTGATGGCTTGCATGACGGGAGGGTGATTTCTTCTGCTTTTAGGCAAAGATTTGATTGGAGTCCAGAATCTGTTAAAGAAACACCAAGCCCTACAAGCAGAAATTGCTGGACATGAACCCCGCATCAAAGCAGTTACACAGAAGGGGAATGCCATGGTGGAGGAAGGTGAGTGGTTGTCATACGGGGAAGCAGCTTTGCTTTTGTTCCCTTTTTTAAAAAATATATAATTTTATTGATTTCAGAGAGGAGGGAGCGGAAGAGATAGAAACATTATTGATGAGAGATCCCCCTACTGGGGATTGAGCCCACAATCCAGGCATGTGTCCTTGACTGGAATCGAACCTGGGACCCTTCAATCCACAGGCTGATGCTCTATCCACTGAGCCAGACCAGCTAGGGCCTGCTTTTGTTCCTCTTATCCTCCCTCTCTGATGGTTCAGTGCATGGATTTGAGTCAGCCTGGGCTGTGGGGTTGAAGACCATCTCCATCCTTTTCTAACTATTTGACCTTGACTAGACCTTAACCCAGCCGTGGGCAAACTACGGCCCGCGGGCCGGATCCGGCCCGTTTGAAATGAATAAAACTAAAAAAAAAAAAGACCGTACCCTTTTATGTAATGATGTTTACTGTAATTTATATTAGTTCACACAAACACTCCATCTATGCTTTTGTTCCGGCCCTCCGGTCCAGTTTAAGAACCCATTGTGGCCCTCGAGTCAGAAAGTTTGCCCACCCCTGCCTTAACCTCTCTGAGCCGGGGTCTCGGTGACTGAGAACTGTGGGAGTGCTGTTACTTTTATTTCTTTATGAGGCGGCAAAAATGAGTAAACCTGTTACAGGGTTGGAACCTGGGCTGCTCATGAATTTGGAAATATGAAGAGGCCTGGCTCACTAACATGTAATGACAGAAAGTGAACACCCAGGCCTTTTTTGTCCTGCAGCTTGTCAAATGCTTTTCCCTGTCCTGCCTCCCCCTGCCTCCCTCCCAGGCCATTTTGCTACGGAGGACGTGAAGGCCAAGCTCAATGAACTGAACCAGAAGTGGGAGTCACTCAAATCCAAAGCTTCGCAGCGGCGGCAAGACCTGGAGGACTCGCTGCAAGCCCAGCAGTACTTTGCCGATGCCAATGAGGCCGAGTCCTGGATGCGGGAGAAGGAGCCCATTGTGGGCAGCACCGACTACGGGAAGGACGAGGACTCCGCTGAGGTGACCGGGTCGGGGAACACGGTGCTGCTGGGGATCCTGCCCCAGGGCTCGGGCTGGGAGGCTGGCGGGGAAAGTGACCAAGTTGGGAAGGTGCAGCGTCATCACTGATTGTGTTTCTAAGGCATCTAGGGTCTCTTTTTACTTTTCATGATGGGAATGCGGTCCTACTGAAAAGAAAGAGGACACTACCTGTCCCCTTCCTTCGTTGTTCACACTTTGCTGTTCCCGTGTCCTGTCGTCCCTCCACCATATGCATATGTACTTTAACACAGTGTTTTGCTGGGCCTCTGTTTTTTGACTGAAACTCTTACATTTTATTCATAAAAGTCTAGGTGTAGTCCCTGAAGCTGTTTTCTTGCCAGTCATCACAAAATGTCGAATATTGACATGAACTATATTTGGTTCTCCCAAAAGATGGGAGAACTGAAAAGCTTAGAAAATGGTGGTGAAGAAAGCAGCACTGGCTGTGGCGAGGGGGGAGGGCCGGGAATGCCCTCCAGGAGGGCGTGTCCCCAGCCAGCTGTCTGATTGGCAGTTTATTTCCTAAGATGGTGATGGGTTCAGTCGATACTGTTCTTTATGTCTCCTTATGCATTTCAGATATTGCATAACTAAATATGTAAAGGCAGAGTGAAAAAATACTGTTAGGTCACAGTTAATATTTCCTCCAAATTAAATGTTTATAAAAGGGAGAGAAAGTGTAGAGCAGGAAGCCATCCAGTCATATCACTAAACAAGACTTCAGAGGGGATGGCTCATTGGGTGATGCCGTTGGAGGAGCCTCCGGCGCCTTCCATAGGGTCGGTGTGGTTTTGGTTTCAGGCTCTCCTGAAGAAACACGAAGCTTTGATGTCGGATCTCAGCGCCTACGGCAGCAGCATTCAGGCTCTGCGAGAGCAAGCGCAGTCGTGCCGGGTGAGTGTGGCTTCCCCTTCAGCGGTGACACGTTGCCAGGGGGAGGCCGGGGACAGGCAGGAACCAGCGTCTGCCAGCAGGTGTTACTGTCCTGGGCAACATTCTGTGGCCTTACTCTAAGGCTTATGAGACAAAGGTTTGTAGATGGTTTAAAATGAGACTTTTAAAGACACCAGAGAGCTAAAGTTCCTGAATCGGATTTTATTGGTAGCATCCTAGAATGCTCATAAATGTGTATTTGGTGAATTTGGTACGGCTGTCGAAGTTGAACTCTGTCATGTGCTTCCATATCATGTTATAAACGTCCTTGGTTTAACCGTGTTTGCTTTTTAGCAACAAGTGGCCCCCATGGACGATGAGACTGGGAAGGAGCTGGTGTTGGCTCTCTATGACTATCAGGAGAAGAGTCCTCGAGAGGTCACCATGAAGAAAGGCGACATCCTCACCTTGCTCAACAGCACCAACAAGGCAAGGCAGACTGGGGTTGCGTGTTGGTTTCCAGCAGCAGCACCAGTGTTGCTCAGGTTGGGTGTCTTTGGGTTACTGTGTGTTTGTAAAATGAGGCTGGTTTAGAATTTGGAGTTTCCTAGTCAGTCTGCTTTAATACAGGTTTCTCTTACCTGTGTTGTGCTTCATCACGAAGGTAATCAGTCTGTCTTCTTAGATACCCACAGGCAGTACAGTGACTCACAGCTGCACACTCCACACTCTTTCTTTGGAGGCAGAGTCTGCTGTATACAACTGCAGGTCTATGCCTTGTACCTGTTGGTTCTTAATCTCAGCTGTATGGCTAGAGTGGATAGTCGCAGACAGCCGTGACGTCACCCCTTAGGCTCTGTCTTCTCACAGCTCCATGCTGCCTGGCTCCGTAGCCTTTCTTCCTAGACATTCTATCTGACAGTGGCTTTGAAGTGAGGTGCATGATACTCCACATGTTATCTGCGCTCCCAAAGGCTGTCACCTCTCGTCGTGGTCAGTGTGGACAAATGTCCCCAGCTGTTGCTAAGAACCTCCTTATCCCACACCCCAGTTTTCCCTAGTCAAGAATTTGAGAAAACCCAGGATTCTTATCTTTCTGTTGACGCTAATTTAAACCTAAACCAACACCTTGGTCCCACCCTGGTTTCCTCAGGAGAAGCATTATCCAATAGGACTTTCTATGGTGGTGGAAATCTTCTAAGTGCTGGCTCTCCAGTAGTTACTACCACATGTGACTATTAAGCATTTCAAGTGTGACCAGTGCAACTGAAGTTTTTTATTTCATTCTAATTTATTGAAATTTACATAGCCACATGTGGCTCCCGGCTGTAGCGTGGGACAGCACAGTTCTGGGCTCTAAGCCGAGGGAAGAATGGCCTTCATGTTGGGTGTCATTGCTACTTAACTCATGACCTTCTCCATGCTCGACAGGTCACGAGGGGACCAAAATTTCAGTCTTTGTGCCAAGTGATTCTGACACTATCAGGAGATCCTCTTAATGTGATTAGAGTTCTCCTTTGTGTGTGCATGTGAGCCAGCGTGCGCGCGCGCACACACACACACGCACACACACACACACACAAGTGCACGCGCGCGCACACACAGGCCTCCTTGGTTTCTCCCTTCCTCAGGGAAGGAATTTGCTGTCACTGCTCTCCCTCTCTTTCCTTAGGACTGGTGGAAAGTGGAAGTGAACGATCGCCAGGGTTTTGTGCCAGCCGCGTACGTGAAGAAATTGGACCCCGCCCAGTCGGCCTCCCGGGAGAACCTGCTGGAGGAGCAAGGCAGCATCGCGCTGCGGCAGGAGCAGATTGACAATCAGTAAGGACGACAGTCGATTGCAGAGGTCCTGGTGTCACTCGGGGCCCAATCGTAGCACCCAGGGGCCCAGGGCTAGGCAGCGTGCTGCGGCTTCCGGGCCAGTGTTCTGGTGCCCGTCAAACTCGGGGACATGCTCCTCCCCCTTACCCCATGTCGCTTTTTACCCAAGAACCCTGTTCGAGCCGCAGATCCCTGACTGACGCCTTTATTTTCCGTTGTTTCGTTCTTCCCCGCATTGTGAGCTGCTTTTACGAAACAGCATTTTTCTGAGCATTAAGATCTGAACCTTTGTCCTCCAGTTCAGGAGCTCCTTTCTCACATTGCACGTTCAGATGTTCTGCAGCTCGGCCCCGTTAAAAGGCTGTTAGAGAGCTGCTCTCTCTGCCGTGGCTTATGTTCTGAGAGTGGGATTTTCTTAGTGTTGGCTCTGTCCATTTTCCCAGAGCTGAGCCCCAGGTGACCTGTGCCCCTCCTTTGGGACATACGTAACTCCGCTAAGGATGTCAACAGCTCTGGACATTTGGCAGAGACCCAGGAAATATGTTGGCACTGGAGTGTAGAATAATAGAGCTTTTCTGACCCTGATGGTCCCTGAAAAGATCAGTTATTTGTACACTTACAGATGCTCTGTTACAGTTAAGACAAGAGGGGGCCTATATCAAATGTGAGAGCAGAAAAGGACCAAACAGATGACTAAAGTTGAACACTTAGCTCTCAGTAAAATCTGATCCCGGCCTTGCTCTGAAGTCGCTGGTGTTTCAGCACAGGAAAGCTGACTGCCGTCGCATGGCCGCCTTTCCAGGAAAGTGACGGCGAACTAACTGATTGAATCTCCCTGCTATTTCTAATTTACATGATTTTACTCATGGCCTGGCCTGTTTCCAAGAGCTTTTCAATGACTCCCTAATTTTCCCCACTTGGTGCATCCACCATCCAGGCACCAGTCGGAGCTGCCGCTTCTCACCCCTGGGGGTGAGCCCCACTAATCTGTGCATGCTTTTGCTGTGCCCCTCTGTGCAGGACACGCATAACTAAGGAGGCCGGCAGTGTATCCCTGCGTATGAAACAGGTGGAAGAACTGTGAGTAGGCGAAGCCTTGCTGAGCGCCTGTGTCCATGGCTATGCCTGCCCATCCCCTGCCGCTTCCTGTGAGGGCATTTGTTCATACAGAAAGACCAGGTGGAGGGCGGGACCGTGTCCGTGCCTCCGCTTCCGCTTGCACAGGTAGAGGTGTCGGTGAAGCTGTCAGTTGATGGCCGCTTAGCTCTTTGGTGGCTTCCTTGTGCAGTGGTATGTTCAGAGTGTTGTTGGGTCCCCCTCCTGTTGGCTTCTGTGGTGGGCCAGCAGCAGGCCTGACAGCCGGTCCTGTAGTGATCCTTGGTAGCAAGAAGGAAATGTTGTGCCTCTTGTTACAGTGTTCTGGTTCTTGTAACTCGTTGCTTTTTTATTTCATTTTAGGAAGCTTAAATTTGAGAATGAGCCTAATTTTTGTCGTTTTTTGTCATCAAAGATAATAGGAATTTAGCCTTTTGTGTATTAGTTCCCAAGAGCTAGAATATTCTTGGGTTCATCTTAAGAAATCTTTCAGCTAATCAGATGGTACAGATACTCTGTACTCTACCTGATTTTCCTTCTGAAGTTGCCAAAACTTCCTGAGAGGTAAACATATCATCTTAGGAATGTCCTTTTGCAGAGGCGCTGACATTCTGTATGAGGCTATTTAAAGCCCATCTCCTTGGGGGCTGCTCAGAGAGTTGATTATAAGAGAGAACAACCCTGTACATTCTACCCAGCAAACTCATCTCATCTCTCAGCTGTAGTTGCATGAACCCTGTGTCACTGTGCTGAACGCTGGGTTTCCGTCATTTGTGGTTATGTTGTCAGTGCAAAGTTGGCCCGCGGATGAGTGTGCCTGGCTGTTCTGGCCACCGGAGGTGAACAGAACATGGATGCTTCTCCCGGAGGCTGTCGGGTCCTTAGGCTCTTCATCTGCGCCTGACACTTCATCATCAGGGCAGCCTCATTCCAAACTCATGGCCTTGGATCACGTCTTGGAGACGCCTGGTGGTTTCCTTGATGTTAGGGACGTAGCCTCTGTAAGACGCTAACTGCCTTCCTTGCCCCTCTTGTCACCCTCTTGAATGACATCAGATACCGTTCTCTGCTGGAACTGGGTGAGAAGCGCAAAGGCATGCTGGAGAAGAGTTGCAAGAAGTTTATGTTGTTCCGTGAAGCGAATGAGCTGCAGCAGTGGATCAATGAGAAGGAAGCGGCCCTGACCAGTGAGGAGGTTGCTGCAGACTTGGAGCAGGTGGAGGTGCTGCAGAAGAAGTTTGATGACTTCCAGAAGGTACGGGAAATCTTGCCGATGGGCCAAAAATTGTTTAAAGACTTGGTGCTCTTGATTTTTTTTTTACTGCAGGTTATTAGAATGAAAATAACATATGTCCTACCATCTGTGTAGCTATTTTTAAATGCCTTTAACCCAAACTTTTCTTGGATCTGTTTAGTTCCAAGGACATACAATGCAGTTTCCTCTACATGTTGGTTTAGGACTTTTCTAAACCTAAAATATAAAATGTATAAAAGTGGGTTTTTTGTTTTGTTTTGTTTTTATTGATTTCAGAGAGGAAGGGAGAGGGAGAAAGAGATAGAAACGTCAATGATGAGAGAGAATCATTGATTGGCTGCCTCCTGCACACCCTCTCCTAGGGACTGACCCCACAGCCGGGGTATGTGCCCTTGACCGGAATTGAACCAGGAGCCTTCAGTCCACAGGCCGACACTCTATCCACTGAGCCAAACCAGCTAGAACTGTTTTTGTTTTATATTTTTATTGATTTTAGAGAGGAAAAGAGAGAAAGAGAAACATCAGTGATGAGAGAGAATCATTGATTGGCTGCCTCCTGCATGCCCCCTACTGGGGATTGAGCCTGCAACCCAGGCATGTGCCCTTGACCAGAACCAAACCTGGGACCCTTCAGTCCACAGGCTGACACTCCATCCAGTGAGCCAAACCAGCTAGGGCCTGTTTTTTAATTGGGGTAAAATTCACATAAGTAAACTGTTTTACTTATTTTTATTTACTTTTTAATTTTTTTAATCTTTATTGTTTAAGTTACATATGTCTCCCTTTTCCCCCCCTCATTGACCTCTTCTAGCCCCCCAGGCCATAAACCATTTTAAAGTGTACAATTTAGAAGCACTTGGTACATTCACAGTGTGTACCACCATCACCTCTATCTAGCTCCAAGACATCTGTATCGCTTCCAAAGGAAACCATGTACCCATTGAGTCGTTACTCCCCATCACTTCCCTGTCCCACAGGCAACCCACAGATCGGCTTTTTTGTCTTTGGATTTACATATTCTGGACATTTCATATAAATGGAATCATATATTATGTGACTTTTTGTGACTGACTGCTTTCACAGAGTGTAATGTTTTCAGGGCTCATCCTTATAGCAATATCAGTACGTCACTGCTTTTTATGGCTGAGTAATATTCCATTGTACCCACATGCCACATTTTGTTTATTCATTCTTCAGTTTAAAAGTGTTCTTATAGCTGAAACTGGTTTGGCTCAGTGGATAGAGCGTTGGCCTGCGGACTGAAGGGTCCTGGGTTCGATTCCGGTCAAGGGCATGTACCTGGGTTGCGGGCACATCCCCAGTGGGAGATGTGCAAGAGGCAACTGATTGGTGTTTCTCTCTCATCGATGTTTCTGACTCTCTGTCTCTCTCCCTTCCTCTCTGTAAAACGTCAATAAAATATATTTAAAAAAAAAAAAAAGTGTTCTTATAACCCATCAGAATAGCTGCGGGGGGGCGGAGGGGGCGGTTCTCTCTTAGTGGCTGGCATTAAAATTTCATCACATTTTTAAAACATTGTGTCCTCTCTCCCAAAGAGGTTTAAAAAAATTTCCATCCAATCGGAATAATGGTTGGTTAACTACAGTTTATTAAATTGGGAACACACTATTTCTAATACCCGATTGTTTTTTACCTCCATTTAAGTGACAATCAGGGTTTCCTGATTTATGTCACTATCGATAAATAGAAAAACCTATTTGTAGAAAATCTATTAAACAGAAACTTACAGATGCAAAACTGTAGTTCCTGAATCTCTGTTGCCCTCCTTCTTTGAATTGCTCTCATGGGTCTTGGTTATTATGGCTTTTGCTTTAAAGGATCTAAAGGCCAACGAGTCACGACTGAAGGACATTAACAAGGTGGCTGAAGACCTGGAGTCTGAAGGTCTGATGGCCGAGGAGGTGCAGGCCGTGCAGCAGCAGGTGGGTGTGTGGGTCCTGCCCCGAGGGAGGCTCCAGGGACAGAAGAAAGCAACTCAGTTCTCCCCTCTGTTTTCATCGCCCAACAAGCAGTGTTTTATACAGAGTTGTGGCCAGGGTGCAGGTCAGGACCTTGTGTGACCCGAACCATTTTGTTTCACTTCGTGGCCAATATCTGTTACCTTCACCCCATAGGGGAAACACACCGTCCTCTCCTTATGCCCATTAAATATTGTGAGAGTTGCTCAAAGTTTTATGACCTTTAATAATAAGCTCCTATATTCCTTTAATTAAAGGGTTTTACGTATAAACACTTGAGCTCTAGTAAATTTTAAGAAGTTCTTCTGGCCAGTTGCACTGTCTGTTTTTCTGTGGGGGTTTTTAATTCTCTCCTGTGTCTCCAGGTTTGACAGGAGCGAGTGTTACTGACTGAGAGATGTGTGTTCCTCTGATAACACTGGTTTCCCTTTTTCCTTGTAGGAGGTGTATGGCATGATGCCCAGGGTAAGTCCCAGGTGCTCCGTGTGGAAGTTGGACATGAGAAGGAATAGACCTGGGGAAGAATATAGAGTCAACAGCCTCTTTTTTTATATATATATATATATATTTTATTGATTTTTTTACAGAGAGGAAGGGAGAGAAATAGAGAGCTAGAAACATCGATGAGAGAGAAACATCGATCAGCTGCCTCCTCCACACCCCCTACTGGGGATGTGCCCGCAACCCAGGTACATGCCCTTGACCGGAATCGAACCTGGGACCTTTCGGTCCGCAGGCCGACGCTCTATCCACTGAGCCAAACCGGTTTCGGCAACAGCCTCTTAAAGATTTCTGCTTCTGACCCTCCGAGATGCCTTTTGTGTGTGAAAATCTGGAAAAGAAATAGCAGACATTGGTTTCCCCTTGCCATTCTCCAAAAGAACAAAGAGTTTTTATCTCTTTAGCTTTCTAAAAACGTTTTTTAAGTAATTTTACGCTTATTACTCCCTTTTTGTAAAAAAAAGTATGTTTTTATTAATTTATATTTTTAGAGGGGGGGGAGAGAGAGGGAAACATCAATCCGTTGCCTCTCGTACATGCCCCAACTGGAGATCAAACACAAAACCTGGGTATGTGCCCTGACCAGGAATCGAACCGGCAGCCGTTCGGTGCACGGACAGCGCTCCAACCAGCTGAGCCACACTGTCCAGGGATTACTGTCCCTTAAAAAAAATCCTATGAAAGAATTGTTGGTTGTTTTCAGATTATATTCCTGCATTTCTTCTCCTGCATTAAAACACTAGAAGTTTTCTCTTCCATTTGTTTGCTTCCTTTTCCTCAAGTAGCTTTGTGGTTTGCTACCAGCCAATGATAAGCTCTAAGTCACAGAGGAAAAGCTGTTTTGGTTCATTTCTCTGTGGCCTCCCCACCATAAAAAAGCAAGTTGGGTGGTTTTGTGTCAGTTATGTGGCTGCCTAAACTCTTCCTTCTTCTTTGAACAGGATGATACTGATTCCAAGACAGCCTCCCCCTGGAAGGTAAGAACTCCTTTGCAAATAATTGTTTCCAAAGGTTTTGTGGGAACAAAAACATTTGATGTATTTTTCTGGTGGGCCTGTTTCTGCGTATTCAGGCTTGTCTTGAGCTTTTAGTCATTTCTGGACTGTTTGGTCTGGTTTCCTTCTGATTCTGGCATTACTTTCTTTGAATATGTTCTCTCTTGCAATGTGATACTTAATAGACGTAAATTGTCCCCGTGCAAGTACTCACGATTTCAGTTAGATCAGTGGTTCTCAACCTTCTGGCCCTTTATTATTATTATTTTTTTAATATATTTTATTGATTTTTTACAGAGAGGAAGGGAAAGAGGTAGTTAGAAACATCGATCAGCTGCCTCCTGCACATCTCCCACTGGGGATGTGCCCGCAACCCAGGTACATGCCCTTGACCGGAATCGAACCTGGGACCTTTCAGTCCGCAGGCCGACGCTCTATCCACTGAGCCAAACCGGTTTCGGCCCTTTAAATACAGTTCCTCATGTTGTGACCCAACCATAAAATTATTTTCGTTGCTACTTCATAACTGTAATGTTGCTACTGTTATGAATCGTAATGTAAATATCTGATATGCAGGATGGTCTTAGGCGACCCCTGTGAAAGGGTTGTTCAACCGCTAAAGGGGTCGCGACCCACAGGTTGAGAACCGCTGAGTTAGATGGTATTGATTACCCGTGGCGCTGCCAGGATGGACTTTGCAGAGGTGTACCATGTAGTTAGGCATGCTCCCACGGGTAGGATTGCAGTGCAAGAGGGCATGACAGGAACCAGAAAGACTGAGGATGAGGAGGAGAGGAAGCGCCTTCATCCTCTGCTGCCCGCCCGCTTTCTCCTCTGAGCCCTGAGGGGAGATGGAAGGGGACATTATTTCTGACTTGTCCGGGTGGCGCTTGCCCGGGAGTGCAGGCTGGAGCTTTGTTATGTGAGTGTTTGCAGCTGTGATTATGGAACCAGTGGCCTAGGTCCTAGACCCGGAGCGTCTTTCCTCCCCCAGCTCTGCAGCGATTCGGCACTTGGCTTATGGGCTGGCATTAGATAGAGCGGGTTTCTACTTGATGAAAGTGTACCTTTCGGTGACGAAGGTGTGGGAGCCTCAAAGCAAAAGGCTTCCCAACACCAGTACCCCCCCTGCCCTGGGGGTGCTTCTCACCTGTCCCTGGAGGGCTCGGTGAAGGGTGTGTTTCTCGGCCTTCCACCCTCTGGGCTCTGACTATCCCGCTCATTAAATAGGTTCCAAACTGGGTGGGAGGCATTTTCCCTTTAATTCTACTTCCTCCCCTTTTTTATATCTTAAATTTTTTTTAAGTATGTTTTTATTTATTTTGGAGAGGGAGAGATAAAAACGTGGATGAGAGAGAAACATGGATCAGCTGCCTCCTACAGGCCCCCTACTGGGGATCCAGCCCGAAACCCTGGCATTTGCCCTGACCAGAAATCGAACCGGCGACCTCTTGGTGCATGGGTCGATGCTCAACCACTGATCACACTGGCTGGGCCAGTCTTAATTCTTACAGAGCAAAGTTTGATCAACGATGACATGAGTGGGCAACGACCTTATCAGTCTGACCTCCAGGTAGTTTTTCTGCTGACAAGTATTCTTTCAGAAATGTATTTCAGATGGCTTTGTGAATAGCAAAGCTCTTATTTCTGAAAGGGCCGGAGACAGTGGTGTCTGCCTTCTGAATCCTATGCACACCCACACTGGTTGAAAATGTCACCTGCGCGTATCATAGGGGCATTTGAGATCCTGAGTCCCTGCATCCAAGCTTGTCCTTACCCCACCAGTCCCTCACCCTGTCTTACTTCCTGTAAGATTATGGGCATCACAGTGCAATGCCAAGGCAGTTTCTTTCAGATAAAACCAGGGATCTGAGAACTAGGGATCTCTTTGTGAGATCCCAAGAGAAACATGGTTTTTAAGAAGTAGCTACGTTGACCGAAAGAAAGCTAATTCATTGGTTTACTTTTCCATCTCGTGAGGGCTGTTGCCCTTAAGTCAAGGGGACACTTAAAAAGAACTGCAACCCAGTAACCATAATTAGAAATTAAATTATTCATCTACTTGAATGTTAAAAACCGTCTCAGCTGCCAGCATTTGTTAAGTTGAATATGTTTTCTGGGCTGTTCTCCTGTAGTGTGGGCAAGAAAAAGACTCACTGGCCTTTAAACAGTTTTTCTCTCCAAACACTTGTTTAAATTGTAATTTTCACCATTTTCTTTTCACTCTTCATCAAGGAAAATTAATCATTGAGTTGGTCTAATTGTGCACTTGGGTCTTTTCATGGCTTTCTTGTGGTTGATACCTTTAATTAATGCCTCTGCTCAGAATTTTGACAGATTCCTTTAAGATAATTTTGGTTGACAATTGGGAACTAATGAATGGTACTTGAATCTCAGATTTCTGTCCCTTAATTGACAGACACTTGATTAGTTTTGCTCTTCTGCTTTCCTCCTCTACATAGTCTGCTCGCCTGATGGTTCACACCGTGGCCACCTTTAATTCCATCAAGGTAAGGAAGCACGGCTGCTCCCTGCCTCCCGCTCTCCTCTCCGCTTCCTTCTCCT
Source organism: Myotis lucifugus (assembly GCF_000147115.1). Taxonomy (NCBI): domain Eukaryota; kingdom Metazoa; phylum Chordata; class Mammalia; order Chiroptera; family Vespertilionidae; genus Myotis; species Myotis lucifugus. The sequence continues at coordinate 338,756 of NW_005871513.1, forward strand.
CTCGCACGCAGCTCTTGTCCTAATTAATGCGTGAGCTGTAGCACGCATCACTCTCCTTGCTCTGAGGGTGTCCTGGCAAATATTAACTCTGCTTGTGCACCAAGGTTCACTTTTCCACCAAAAACTCGCCAGGTCTTACCAGAGTTAGCCTTCCCATAGGATCCAGTAGGGCCTGGAGCTGCAAGGACGGCTGTGGCTGTCCCTCTGGCCTCCTCACAGCAGAGGTTGAGCCTCCCTTTCTGGACCCGAGGGTGGCTTGTCTCCGGCAGACAAAGTCCGCAGCGCTGCCACGCTTCTCGGGCCTGGTGATGGGACAGCGGGCTCATGTTCAGGAGCCGTGGACTCAGGTTTGTCCACTAGGCAGTCATGCATGAAGCACTTGCTATGTGTTGGGTACTGGCCTGGGAGCTGACAGTGAGGATGAGTCGGCAGCATCTCCTGCTGTTTCCAAGGTGATTCCAGATCAGGGATGGAGTGTTCACGCCGTCGGACATGGCCAGCTGTGGCAAGGTTGTGGCCGCCTGGATTTTGCTGTAGTTCTGTACAAATGTTTTCAACTGGGAAGGCTGGAGAGAGAACATTCTCTGTGCCCCAGCCTTTCCTTTCATGTGAAACCACCAGTTTTTTGGCCTTTTCCCCAGAGTCTGGGGAGGCCTGACAGAGAGGGGTTGCCAAAGAGCTGACGCATCACTGTCCTGCAGGAGCTGAACGAGCGGTGGCGGTCCCTGCAGCAACTGGCCGAGGAGCGCAGCCAGCTCTTGGGCAGCGCCCATGAGGTGCAGAGGTTCCACAGGTGAGCAGCAGCGCAGGGCTGGGAGGGGACACTGCCACCGTCCCCACACCTGCTGACGCTTCAGAGTGACAGCTGGAGCTGGTTGGCATTTGTGCTCTGGCCCCTGGGCCTGTGTGTGACGGGGCGGGTGCTTGGTAAATCCTGCTGAGGGAGTGAGTGTATCTGCGCTTGGACTAGTGGTGGACCCTTGACAGCTGTGCCCGTGCCGGCTAAGAATAGTCAAGGCAGCTGTCTCGGCACTGACTAACGTGAACGTGTGTCTCGCCTGTAGAGATGCTGACGAAACTAAAGAATGGATTGAAGAGAAGAACCAGGCTCTAAACACAGACAATTATGGCCACGATCTGGCCAGCGTCCAAGCCCTGCAGCGCAAGCACGAGGGCTTTGAGAGGGACCTCGCGGCTCTCGGAGACAAGGTGGGAGCCGCAGAGTCCTCTTCTGCATTCGTGCCCGCGGCAGCTCTTAGCTTCCGTGGAGCAGAGCCCTGAGCTCTTGCTTCCTCACCTCTCCTCCCCCAGGTAAACTCCCTTGGGGACACAGCCGAGCGCCTGATCCAGTCCCACCCTGAGTCCGCAGAGGACCTGCAGGAGAAGTGCACCGAGTTAAACCAGGCGTGGAGCAGCCTGGGGAAGCGTGCGGACCAGCGCAAGGCCAAGCTGGGCGACTCCCACGACCTGCAGCGCTTCCTGAGCGACTTCCGGTAAAGCACGCAGCATTCACTCAGCTCCGGGGCAGGGGGCCTCTCAGGGGTCATTTCCTTCAAACTACTGGCTGCCAGAAAGGCAAAAATAAGTCTCCTCTTCCGCCAAGTGTGTGCGCGCAGAGGCACACACAGCTCCCCTCCCCTGCCAAGCGCTGTTTCTTCCTTAAACAGAGTTTTCACTTAATACGGATATGGCTTAGTCTTCTCCATTTTCCTTATTTAGAAACATTTCAAGTCTGCTGAGAAATGGAGAGAATTCACAGTGCACACCCAGGATACCCTTCACCTGTCCCTAACTTTTTGTGACATTTGCTTTATCTCTAAATCTGTGCTTTGGTTTCTCTGAACCACATGACAGTAGGTTGCAGGTGCCTGGTATTTACCTCCAGTCCTTCAGCGGGCAGCTCCCGGGAACAAGGTCTCCTCCCACCTGCCTGCGTTTGGATGGCCACTAAGAAACCCCGCACTAAGACAGCAGGATTTGGTTGGCTCGTGTAGTTCCTTCCATTCATCTCGGATCTGCCTCACAGGCAGGGCTTTTTTAAAGAATATATATATATATATATATTTTATTGATTTTTTACAGAGAGGAAGGGAAAGGGATAGAGAGTTAGAAACATCGATGAGGGAGAAAAATCGACCAGCTGCCTCCTGCACACCCCCTACTGGGGATGTGCCCGCAACCAAGGTACATGCCCTTGACTGGAATCGAACCTGGGACCCTTGAATCCGCAGGCCGACGCTCTACCCACTGAGCCAAACCGGTCAGGGCTTGCAGGGCTTATGTTTTGATCGAGGATCTAGTTGAGAGTTACTATCTGCATTTGGTAGGCTGGTCTCCGTCATCTAGAGCAGAACCCCTCTGCCCTCGGTCACTGACCTTCCTGAAAGCCCAGGGCAGTCGTCTTGTGGAATGTCCCATGATCTGGGACCTCAGTCTTTTTAAGGCTGCGTAGCCTTCTACTTGTTTAGTAGTACCATTTAGGACAAGCGTTTCTTTTGTATGTCGTTGTGCTAACGGTGCTCTCCCACGCTCCTGTCTGTGTGTGCTTGCCGGGGCATGTCCTCTGCTGGGATGGGAGCAGGCCCATGTGCTCTTCGCCTTCAGGGCCTCTGGTAGGAGGTCCCGGTTGTGTTTTGTTTCCTTTGAAGTAAAAGTCATGAAATAGTCACTTTAGTGTATTCACAGTGTCATGCAACCACCCACTCTCTAGTTTTGAAACTTCATCACCCTAGAACATGGGGAACATCCGGCCCGAGGGCCATATAAAGCCTGAGAGATCATTTGGTCTGGGCCTGCCAAGACATTAGGGGGTGAGTTAATTAAATGTTTGACCAAATATAGCAGGCTATTTTTTTAAGAGAGAGAGCATTTTTATTATTTTAAATGTATTTACTGATTTCAGAGAGGGAGAAAGAGAAACATCAATGATGAGAGGAAATCATTGATTGTCTGCCTCCTGCACGCCCCACACTGGGGATCTAGCCCACAACCCAAGCATGTGCCCTTGACCAGAATTGAATCCAGGACCCTTCAGTCTGCAGGCCGACGCTCTATCCACTGAGCCTGACCAGCTAGGGCTAGCAGGCTAATTTTTAAGTGGATAATTTTGTATGGCCCAAGACTGATGTTACAAACATCCAGTTGGCCCTTGGCAGAGAAAAGATTCCCCACCCCTGGCCTAGAACACCCAGACCCCATAAGTAATCACTCCCCATTGAATCTGCCTCATGTTTCCATGGACTTGCCTTTCTGGGTGTGTGATGTAAAGGAAGCATATGACGTGTGGCCTTACACATGGACTTCTGTGCCCGTGTATGTGGTCATCTGTGAGCAGCTGGATTAAATGCATGCATGGACCTAGGACTTTTAAGGCTCAATCCTAAAGAAGGCATTGTCATTTGAAGCTGTAACCACAGCTGTGGTCTCTGTTAGAACCTATTACTCTGTAGGATGGAAAGGTTCTTAGTTATGAAGCTATTCATTTTTCCTCGAAGGAATTTTTTATTTTTTAAAAATACGTCAATAACTTGAACAAGAGGCTTTGACATAACTTTGCTCAGAGATCTGGCCCCATTTGGTAGATTGACTGGATTCACCCCAAATAGCCTTCTGAGACAAGAGTTGCTAGTTCTCTCTTTCCTGGACAGCAAGCCTGCTTGCCAAATAATGTAATGACTGCTCCTCTGTGGGTCTGGTTTCCAGGGATCTCATGTCTTGGATTAATGGGATACGAGGGTTGGTGTCCTCAGACGAGCTAGCCAAGGATGTCACCGGAGCTGAAGCTTTGCTGGAACGACACCAGGTGGGTAGACCTGCCTGCTGAGGAGCAGAGACTCGGTTGCTCTGCTGGGCCGGGAAGACCTCAGCGTCCCCCCTGCCCCCGTCACCCTTTGTTGTGAGCTGGTGGTTGACATTAGAGTGAGCATCTTCTGCCGGTTACCTAATCCCTTCCCTCCTCTTGGCAGGAACACCGGACAGAAATTGATGCCAGGGCTGGCACTTTCCAGGCATTTGAGCAGTTTGGGCAGCAGCTGTTGGCCCATGGGCACTATGCCAGCCCAGAGATCAAGGAGAAACTAGATATTCTAGATCAGGAGCGTGCAGATCTGGAGAAGGCCTGGGCGCAGCGCAGGATGATGTTGGACCAGTGCCTGGAACTGCAGGTGAGTGCGCTGGACAGTAGCTTCCTGTGTGCCACAGGGGTTCAGGCCCGGTGTTTCCTTGCAAAGGCTCTGCCTTCTCACTGTCTCGCCCTTCTTTAGCTGTTTCATCGGGACTGTGAGCAAGCAGAGAACTGGATGGCCGCCCGGGAGGCCTTTTTGAATACAGAAGACAAAGGGGACTCACTGGACAGTGTGGAGGCCCTGATCAAAAAACATGAGGACTTTGACAAAGCCATTAATGTCCAGGTGAGGCCTTCGTACCTAAGAGTCTGAACTGGATTTTTCCCGATTGACATCTTTATTGTTTGGTTGGTTTTTATTCTTTTTTATCATTATTGATTTTAGGGAGGGAGGGAGGGAGGGGGGAAGAGAGAAACATCAATGTGAGAGAGCTACATTGATTCGGCATCAAACCTGAAACCTGGGTATTGTGCCCTGATTGGGAATTGAACCGTTGACCTTCTGGAATGACACTCCAACCACCTGAGCCACACCAAACAGGGCCCAATTGACATCTTTTTTTTTTAATAGGGGGGGGGGGCGGGGAGAGGAACATCGATGGGAGAAACATCCATCGACTGCCTCCTGCACACCCCATACTGGAGATTGAGCCCCCAACCTGGGTATGTGCCCTGACCAGTAATCGAACTGGCAACTTCTTGGTGCATGGGACACTCAACCAACTGAGCCACACCGGCTGGGCCCAACTGATATCTTCGATGGCTTTTCCTCCTTTACTCTGTTAACAACTAGAATAAAAAGTAGTTATTGGTTTGATTAATTCAGCTGGAGAGCTCTGGCAGCTTCCTCAAATGACAGTGCTCAACACTGACTACATGAAGGAAGCAGTGTAGCCACCAGTACATCTCCCAGGATCGCCTGTGCAGCCCAGGAGATGAGTTACACCAGTAGTTTTCTTAACTTTACACAGACATTCTGAGGTTTTGGTCATGGGAAGCCACAGGGAAAAGGTTATTGAGAGAGGGAAGGAAATAAAGCTGTGGGGCCCTGGCCATTGTGTCTCGGTTGGAGCACCGACCATCCACCAAAGGGTCCTGAATTTGATTCCCGATCGGGGCACATGCCTAGGCTGCAGGTTCACTCCCCAGTTGGGGCCCATGTGGGGGCATCCAGCTGGTGTGTCTCACATCGGGGTCTCTCACACATACACACTAGCGTCAATAAACATTCTCAGGTGAGGATGAGGGCGGGATTAGGGTTAGGGTTAGGGAACACACTAACAGAAATCAGAAAGAGATAAAATGCTTTGATTTATAAATCACTTTGTTGAAAATCTGACCACCTTTTCCACTTAAGCCTCGTTTTGTATGTGACATTTACTGGTGTCCTAGCCCCCTGCCCCACCCCAGTGTGACCTGGAATCTTGAGTTAAACTCTACTCTAGTAATGATTGAAATCAAGCTTTCTTCTGGCTTTTTACACTCCTCCTTCTAAAGTGTCAGTGTATTCTGATCCTGCACCAGCTAGTTCTTGGTCACCCAAAATAACCGCGCTCTGCGCGAGACCTGCAGTCCAGGGCGGGCAGAGCCGCCTCGCCCACCCTGACCTCACGCCTCCGCTTGCCCGCAGGAGGAGAAGATTGCCGCTCTGCAGTCCTTTGCTGACCAGCTCATCGCTGCCGGCCACTATGCCAAAGGCGACATTTCTAGCCGGCGCAATGAGGTTTTGGACAGGTGGGTGCCCCGTGGTGCTGACAGATCCCACCACACCTGTGGGAGAGCCCTGGCCAGACCTGTTTGAGGGGTGCTCACATTGGGTCTCTGTTTCTCTTGCTCAGGTGGCGACGTCTTAAAGCCCAGATGATTGAAAAAAGGTCAAAGCTGGGAGAATCGCAAACCCTCCAGCAGTTCAGCCGGGACGTGGATGAGATCGAGGCTTGGATCAGCGAAAAATTACAGACCGCAAGCGATGAGTCCTACAAGGACCCCACGAACATCCAGGTGAGCTGGACCGGCTGGCTGTTGTCTCCAAAGTAGCCGAGGCCCTTGAGTAGGTTGTGTTAAATATGGCATCTGTGAGAGGGGGGACGCCTGGAAACAAGCTCCTGGTGCCCATGGGGCAGCCATTGGACATTGTCCTGATAAGTTGAGCTGGTGCGAAGTTGTCAACTGCTCCGTCTCTATTGAAATGGTCCGTATCTGCTAAAAGTCTGTAGAGTCCCCTTCTGTTTGCTGTCCCCAAATGCTCAGCTTCCCAGGGGAAGTATGACAGCAAAATGAGTTTCTGTTTAATAGCTGATTTGTGTGTTCACATCAGTGTACTGAACTCTTGTTATTTCAATCTGTTTTTGTAGCTTTCCAAGCTGCTGGTAAGTTTTTTTGTCTCTCAAAGTTTTAGTTAAATGAGCTCCAGTATTTGTGTTCTGTATAGATTCTTGTTATCGTGGTCACACGCAGTCTGCTGGTGTCTCTTCACCCATCCTTTCATTTCTAATCATCCATCACACTCCATCCAAGTGTCCCTGTGGGATGTGGCTTCTCTGTTGTCATTAGCCTGCACCCTTCATTCCCCGTCCCCTCTCCCAGTGTATCAGGGAGGCAAGTTCTGTGCAATGTTTGATTTGGGGGGCACTAGTTGACTGCTTTCTTGCCAGAGGGGCTTCTTTTAAAAAATGAAATAATCAGCTTTTCTGTGTAGACGTGGGCTCGTGGCCCTCAGTGGCCTAGGGCCGTGGGTCTAGTGGGGGGTGAGAGTTTTGTGCTGGTCACGGGAGAGGGACAGTGCGGGATCCTCAGAGAGGCAGACGATCTGCTCCCAACCCTAAGAGGAGCCAGCGGAAAGGGCTGAGCAAAAAGTGGGCATTACCCAAGGAATGGTGAAAGGGACGTTTCCATCCACATGGAGCTCGGAAATTGCATACGTGGATGGAAGAAATGAAGAAATAGAATAGATGGGATTCGAAACCAAAGAGCCATCAGAACAAGAAGAGGGAAATTGGGCTTGGTCAGGACTTGGGGTACTTGAGACCTTGTTGTTCTTGTTCCAAGGCACAGGCACCTGGGGACATGGCAGGGCCACTTGGTGTCAGTGCTGTGCTCAGCCAGCCAGGTGGCTCCATCCTTTGACAGTTGCTGCCCCTGAAATGAAACATTTGATGCAGAATTCTTCCCCACCTGTACTGCTTTTTTCTTTTAGTTCTTTTCCCCCCAAATAACATTCTCCATGAGACGCTGCGTTTCTCACCCAGAATTGTGCCACAGCTATGTCCTCGCACTTGTCTCTTGTGTTCCCGTGCCTCCTGGTCCTTTGTGGTTTAAAATAAAAACACTGTTAGGCCCCAGGATCAGGAGCCCATCCAGCATCAGGAGCCACCACTCCCCGCCCTCTCTTTTCTTAGCAAAGCGAAGTCCCTACCTGGACTCAAGCCTGGATTTTTACAATATCCAGGAGTTTTGATAACGACAGCTACCAAATGAGAAGCCAGCGAAGCCACAGTCTGCCACAGAGGGTCGGCCGGCCCTCCATATGCATTGCTTCGTAGTGACGCTGCCGTAGATGATGAGAGATCTGTATGTGTGTCATTGTCAGTGTTCTGTCCACTAAGGAGAACGTCGTGGATGGAAATTGATGTTCAAGTAGATTCAATACTTCAATTGGCCATTGAGATTTCAGCAAAATGTTAGAAAGTATATAATTCCAGGACTTCACTCCCAAATAGCCAGTCCTGTATTTAAGATCAACTCAGCTCACTGTTCTGAGCTGGTGCCCTTCCTTTCGCTGCCCCAGCCCCTAAAACAGCCACAGGTTCTTCGGTTGCCTTCTCTCAAAATGTTGGCACTTTCCCCCAGGTCTTTAAGTTTGCTGCCACTCCCTCCCTTCTGAGAGCCCCTCCCCCCTGGGAAGATGTAAGTGAGGCCCAGGCTTTGAAAGGTGGTTTTGGTGTTTTTAGAGCAAGCACCAGAAGCACCAGGCCTTCGAAGCAGAGCTGCACGCCAATGCCGACCGGATCCGCGGCGTCATCGACACCGGCAACTCCCTGATTGAGCGCGGGGCCTGTGCCGGCAGCGAGGATGCTGTGAAGGTAGGGGCCCCAGCTCCACGCAGGCTCAGGGACAAGAGGGGCTGGTTTCAGCGCATCAGAAGGCTTCGGGCTGCATACAATGGGGACACGAGTGAGATCGGCTGCTCTGAGTGTCTCCTCTCAAGTGTGTCAAGTCGGCTTTAGCAGAGCAGGTTCTTCGTGGATTTCGCCATCTCTGAGGGCTCCTTCTCTTCCCCAGGCCCGTCTGGCTGCCTTAGCTGACCAGTGGCAATTCCTGGTGCAGAAGTCAGCTGAAAAGAGCCAGAAACTGAAAGAAGCCAACAAACAGCAGAACTTTAACACCGGAATCAAGGACTTTGACTTCTGGCTCTCCGAGGTAATGCCGAGATGTCTAGTCATTTTGGATAGTAGTTCAGTCAGCAAACGTAAAGCCATGGAAAGTCAGGGCTCTCCCCACTCCCCTTTTAGCAGAATCTTCACTATCAGATGAGAGCTGTGCAGGGCTGAGAAGTAGTGCGAAGGGATGCTTAGAGTAGAGTAAGCTTATTTTTGATGGGTCTTGGACTAGAGACCACTCCTCCATAGGGAGTGTAGTGAGCAGGAAGCCAGAGTTAGCAGTGTGCTCTGTAGGAGAGTTGGAGAATACAGAAAGTGTAACAATAGCAATGTTTAGAGCCCACTACGCTATCCATGTCTAGTCTGTACATATTCACTTGAATACTTGTGTGGCTGTATTTTTATATATAGTTGGGCTCACGATGTAATTTTTATTAGTATGTATTGGGAGTGTTATCCCCAAGTCTCTAGTAATTCCTCCTAAACATTTGAATAGCTACCCAAGTCCAAGTTGTGCCATCATGTAATCATTCCCATGTGGTTGGACATTCAGGTCTTCCAGGTTTGGGGCACTATATGTTGTGCTGCAGTGAGCATCCCTGTGTAGTAATCTCTGCCCACGCTGCTAAGCCTTTCCCTTGCAGAGTTTCCTTGAAGTGGGATTGCTCTGCATTTTGCCATCAAACCACTTTAAGGCTCAGTGACCCTGCCTTAAGCTGTAGCATTTAAACTCACAGGCACTTGAGGTTTTGATTGACAGAAAGAGAGAGCATCTTAGGCCGTGTGGGCTGATACAGGCTGAGCATAACAGTAACGTGTGATTGAGAGGTGTGCTGCCCTGCAAACTAAGACCCAGATAACAGCTGAGCAGCCGGGTTTTCCAGAACTCAGCGTGCACCATACCGTAGCCTTTCCTTTTGTCTTTCACTGCCAGGTGGAGGCCCTTCTGGCATCTGAAGATTACGGCAAAGATCTGGCTTCTGTAAACAACCTGCTAAAAAAACATCAGCTGCTGGAGGCGGATATATCTGCCCACGAGGTGAGCAGAGGGGTGGCCAGGCCAGTGTTTGGACACAGTTGTGCATTTGGGACAGGAGAGGGGTGTCTGTCACTCCAAGCCGAGGGCCTCAAACATTGTAGTCTTGGGGCCACTTTATACTCTGAACGTTATTGAGGGGCCCTGAGGAGTGTGTGGGCTTTATTTATCAATATGCATCATTATTAAAAGTAAATAAATTTTAAAAGTTAAATTGTACTAATGCATATCAATGGGTTACATACTATATGACTTCATTTATATAACATTCTTGAAATGACAAGTTAGAGGCGGGGAACAAATTAGTGGTTGCCAGGGGTTGGGAATGGGGAGGTGTGCAGCTGTAAGGTACAAGGAAGTTCATTCGTGCTAACAGAACAACGCCAGTGCCTTGATTTTGGTGGTGATTACACACATCTACACATAAGATAAAATTGCACGGAACGACACGCACAAATGAATGCATGTGAAAAAGAGTGGAATCAGAGTAAGGTCGGTGGACCGATTCCACCAATGCAGTGGAATGGCTGGTTTTGTTCCTGTGCTGTGGAAGACGCTACAGTGGGGAGAGGATGCATAAACTGAGCTGTTTTTGCCACTTCCTGGGGAATCCATAAATTTATTAATTAATTTAAAATAAGCCACTACAAGCTAACATTTTTATGAATTATTACTAAATTTTTCCAAAAACAGAAATAAAGCAAGAGTGGCATTGGTTGTATTTTTGCCAATCTCTCTAATGTCCAGCTTCATAGAAGATGGCTGGCTTCCCAGAGCTGCTCCTGAACTCAGTTAGTTGTGGTGTGTCATCTGAAAATACAGCCTCTCACAGGTAGTTCGAGAAGGGAGCCATATTTCAATTCAGATAATTAATGTGAATATTTGCTACTACACCAGACTCAGTAAGTGGTCGTTTCTTAAAGGTTAGTTGCAAAATGGACTCTTAAGCTTTACCGGGTTTTGTATTGTTTCCTATTAAAATGTACTGGTCCATGTTGGACTTTGAATGGATCTTCTTTTTTTTTTTTAATATATTTTTATTGAATTTTTACAGAGAGGAAGGGAGAGAGATAGAGAGTTGGAAACATCAATGAGAAACATAGATCAGCTGCCTCCTACACGCCCCCTACTGGGGCTCAAGCCTGCATCCAAGGTACATGCCTTGACTGGAATTGAACCTGGGACCCTTTAGTCTGAAGGCCAACACTATCCACTGAGCCAAACCGGTCAGGGCATTGAATGGATCTTTCACCTGTGCACGAGTTACAGAATCATTTGGAAAATACTGGTTCGCTGAGTTATGTAGATCTTCTAAATGTGGACACATTTCATTATATCTTCACATTAGTTAACATCACAACCAGTCTCAACACAAAAGTCGTGCCTACTGGAAAGCTGACAAGCTCATAGAAGTAGACAAAAATTTTCCAAAATTACATTTTCTCATGAAAATTTTATCAGCAACAAACTCAGGTGTCCTTAAAGTGACAGATTCACTTTTATTATTCTCAGCACAGTATTTGTGAGATCCCAGTCTGAGTGGCCGTAGTTTGTCTGTTGGTTACCTTTCAAGTGAAGTGGTGTCTGTGAAAACGTGGCTCGTGAGCTCGCACCACGTGCTTTCCCAGGACAGTCGCTGAACTTGAGTCTGCAGCAGAAGGGTGTGCTTTCCCTTTGTCACTCAGGCTTTTAAGTGACATGGACTCAGGGATATTTAGTACAGTTGATGGCTTTTGCTGCTTTTTAAAATATTTTTTATCGTAAGTTTGTTTTAAAGAGGCATCTTATAATACATACAAAACATTTTCTAATGATAGAAGTTTGATTATATCACAAAAGATATATAAGTCAGCCAGAAATCCCAAAACCTTACTCCATAGTATCATATCCAAGTGTGCAAAAATGGATAATATTATTTTGATGAATTTTTAATTCAGTCAACTGCTAAGTCACAGGATACAAGATCTGGGTTGAACTTTTTCTTAAATAGTTTGCATAGGCAGACACTGGTTTGCTAGGCAGTTTCCTGTCTTGTCATTCCCTGGTGAGCAGGAAGCGGAGGGGTACCAAGCAGTGCCCATGTCCTCCTTGAACTGCGCTGCTCCTGCTGCCTATGGCAATGGCTCAGAAGTAGGCGGGCATCCTCACGAGAGGGGGTGGAAATCCCCACAGCAGAAAACAGCCAGTGTGCTGTTTCCACAGGGAAAAGTAAAGGCAGAGAGGCCAACGAAATGCCTGAACCCAGAAGAAACCCTAACATAACTAAGTAATGACCTCTTCATGAAACACTCCTCTGAGAGGAGAAAAACCAAAACTACCGGTTTTTAAATTCTCAATGGAAAAACAATAAAACCACAGATTGGAGCCATGGAGGTAAAATTTTTGTTGCTTTTTAAAGGGTGTCTGTGAGGCAGCCCTTTTTCCTGGGAGTGCAGGGCAGTGAAGAGTCAGCTTCTGTGTGCAGTTTGCCTGCCCTGAGCTAAGGCATCAGCACCCCACGCCATTGCTGTCGCCCATCAGTGCAAACAAACACAGTTGTGTTGTTATGAACATAGTTTTGACCTTGTAGAACCCAGGGGACCGCACACCACACTTTGAGAATATCCACACTCCACACCAAATGTATCGTAAACCAGCCTTCGTCACTGAGAACGTCCTGGGCTGTTACTTTCAAGCAGGTATTCCTGGGGACCCAGATTTCTGACCCCTCCATCACGTCCCTTCCCCCAGGATCGCCTGAAGGACCTGAACAGCCAGGCAGACAGCCTGATGACCAGCAGCGCCTTCGACACCTCCCAAGTGAAGGACAAGCGGGACACCATCAACAGTCGTTTCCAGAAGATCAAGAGCATGGCAGCCTCCCGGCGGGCCAAGTTGAATGAGTCCCATCGCCTGCACCAGTTCTTCCGGGACATGGACGACGAGGAGTCCTGGATCAAGTACGTGCTCCTGGACTTCGTGCTCGGGGCCTCTAGGACACCCCCGGAGCCTTGAATGGCAGAGGAACCATGGGGCTGAGTGAGTCAGGTCCAGGCTATCTGGCCATGAGATTTGGTCGTTCCTGGACTGTGTGGTGAGACAGGGAAGTGGCAGAAAGGGCCTGGCCTCCCAGCCACGCTGTGCTGGGTCCCAGCTCCACCACTCACTGTGGAACGCCTAGGTTCCTTCCCATGTCCAGGTCAGCAGTGACAGTGGTCAGCATTGGCCTCCGAATGGTGGTGACACGTGATGGTTACACTAGACCTACCCTGAGATCGCTGGGGTACATCACTTCTTGAAGGAAGGAGAGGAGATTGTTTTTAATCCTCTCTCCCCCACAAAATTTTAGTCTACGTTTTCTAGTTGATGGCGCATATAAATGGACAATTTTAAGGAGGGGGGAATATCTTAATTCCTCACTTTAAAAATTATATCAGTGTCTTTATAATTCCCGTGTGTGGTATGTGGACGTTTGGTAAAGTGGGGTTGAAGGGCAATGCCACAGCGCCTTCTTGTTCTCCAGTGCACCCCAGCCCTCTGAGAGTCAGGCACAGCACTGCCTGCTCCCACATACGTACATGGACACTGTTCATTTGGGAAATAGAGGCTTTTGTTTTCCAGAAAACTGACAGTGTTTTCCTGGAGGAATTGGTGGATGTAGGTGAAGGATATCATGAGGGCTGTAAATTTCACAGCAGTTTTGCCCAAACATCTCCAGTTGAAAACATGGAGGTGCAGAGACTGACCGCCTGCCTGTGTTGTCCAGAGAGAAGAAGCTGCTGGTGAGCTCTGAGGACTACGGCCGGGACTTAACAGGCGTCCAGAACCTGAGGAAGAAGCACAAGCGGCTGGAGGACCTGAGGAAGAAGCACAAGCGGCTGGAGGCAGAACTGGCTGCTCACGAGCCTGCGATCCAGGTGAGGGGCCTGCGGTCCAGGTGAGGGCCTGGCCGAGAGGGCAGCGGGATTGAATGGGCCCAGGTGACGTACGAAGAAACCTTTGTTCTCACTCCAGGGTCTGTAGCCCCTCAGCCCGAACCGAACGGTGGGAGTTGCGAACTGGAGCTGAGGCCTGTGCCTGCCGAGGCCTGTGCCTGCCTCTTAGCAGCAGTGGCTATTCATGTGCTCTTGGCCGCAGGGCGTCCTGGACACTGGGAAGAAGCTGTCTGACGACAACACCATCGGGAAGGAGGAGATCCAGCAGCGCCTGGCGCAGTTTGTGGAGCACTGGAAGGAGCTGAAGCAGCTGGCGACAGCCCGGTGAGTGGCAGAGGAGGGCACGGGACCCGCTGGGACTCGGGAGGCCTGCACGGAGCTTCCAGGCCCGCCCGCTGCCTCCTGGACCCTTTCCCTTGGGTGTGCGAGGCCACGGATGGCTGGCTCCAGAGCCACCTCTGACAGGCCCCTGCTGAGCTGGTTCCAGTATGAGACTCGGAACCCAGCATATGCCCAGAATTTCCCGGTTGCTCAGCACTGTCTCTACTTGGTGTTTGCAGAGCTTGACTAAACCGCTTACGTCACACACTGGTCAGTCTTCTTAAGCAGAGTCAGTGTTGGAAGAACTGCTGATTTTTCTGTCTGTGCACACAGGGGCCAGCGGCTGGAAGAGTCCTTGGAATACCAGCAGTTTGTCGCCAACGTGGAAGAGGAGGAAGCCTGGATCAATGAGAAGATGACCCTGGTGGCCAGTGAGGATTATGGAGACACCCTCGCTGCCATCCAGGTCAGAGAAGCTGAAGGCGCCGCCGGCTTCCTTTCTTAGCGCTGCCTCTGGTCCCCATTTCACCGCGGGTTTGTCAGGGCTGTGCTCTTCCCAGGGCACCACACAGCCAGCAGCCAAGGTCTCATTGGTTGAGTTTTGCCCTCAAGATCTTAGGCTGGAGATGTCCCTCTGTAGACAAAACTGGCATGACTTTGTGAGCCCCATGCATGGGGCCTTGTTGTCAGTTAAGCAGTATCATTAGTATCGTCACCACGATAACTGGTGCTCTGTTGCTTTGCTGTGGCCACCATGACAAAATCGCCAGCAGGTGGCTTTAAAACAACAGACGTGTATTGTCACAGTTCTGGAGGCCAGAAGCCTGAGATAAGGGGTAGACAGGACCTTGCTCTCTGAGACTTCCAGGGGGGGAACCCTCCTGGCCTTGCAGCTCCTGGTCGCCCCCGGCATTCCTTGGCTCGTGGCAGCATCACTCTAACCTCCGTCTCTGTGTTCAGGGCCTGTCTTCTCTCTGTGCCTATCCTCCCATGGCATTCTCTGGATGTTTCTGGGTCCACATTTCCCTTAAAAGGACACTGTCATCAGAGTAGGACCCAGTCTAATGACCTCATCTTAACTTGATCACCTCTGCAGCGGCCTCACGTCCCCATTCACAGGTGCCAGGGCGTAGGAATTCATCATTTCTTTTAGGGGCACACAGTTCAACACACAACGTTGGTTAACTATCGCTCTGCAACCACCCTAAAAACAGCAGTTCTCATTTCCCTTTATTATGTGAATGGGGACAGTCTCTCTGCTGCTTTCACTTGGGTCCCTCACGGCTGCATTGAGACCGAGGGCAGCGGGCTGACATCCAGGATGGTGTCACTCCTGTGGCTGGCAGCTGTCCCTCCACATGCCTCGGCCTCAGCAGCTGGACCGGCTTCCATAGGCAGCATTCGCGCAGCAGAAGCAGAGTCTGCAAGGGCTCTTCAGGCCTCGTCTCAGACGTAACAGCATTGTCCTCGCAGCCTTCTGTTGGTCACAGCAGTCACAAGGCCGCCGGGGTCATGGGTGGAAGGATAGACTCCCCTTTTGATAGGAGGGGCTGCATATTCTCGTAGAATGTTCCTGAATGGGAGCCACCAACTGAGGAAGCAGAGTTTACATCCCCGAGAAGGGTAGCCCTGAGTCACCCCTCACGATGGGGATCCTGAGCAGCTCCTCGGGGACCCGGGGTAGAGCTGACATGCAGCGAGGGCTTCCCTCCTGTGTGCTTGGGCCTGAAGCACAGTCTCCAGTGCTTCGGTCCCTTAGGAGACGCGTCCAGTTACACCTCAGGATAGGTCTAGAGGGGAAGAGAGACCATGCTGATTGGCCCCTTCAGAAAGGCCTTCCCTGGCGTCACTTCCCAAGGCCAGTCCCCTGCCGGTTACTCTCGCTGCAGCCGGGTTTTACTACCTTCATAACAGCTCGTTTATTTCTGTACCCGTCGCCGTCTCGGCCCCTAGCTAGACTGATGGTGTGAGGGCATGCGCCTTCCAGTCTGTGACCCTCTGTCCCGCAGCTGGCACACGGGCACATGCCAGGCACTCAGAGCCACCTTGCTGCCTCCCCTGCAGGGCTTACTGAAGAAGCATGAAGCTTTCGAGACAGACTTCACTGTGCACAAGGATCGTGTGAATGACGTGTGCACTAATGGACAAGACCTTGTTAAGAAGGTGAGTCCTGCCCGCTGGGGAGACCCTGGTTTCCAACATCGGGACTCCCGCATGCTGACACCTCAGTTGTCCCACACTCACCCCAGGATAGTCACCAAAGGTTTGCACCAGACCAATTCCAAGTCCATTCCTGTGTTTCACAAAGAAGAGGGAGATTGTGTGACTAGTGGCCATTCTCCCCAGTTTGAAGCCAGTGAGTAGTTACTCTACAGCACTGACTGCCTGACGAAGCAGAGGAGCATCCGAGGTCCTTCTGTGGCCCTGGCCCTCCCTCCCATGTGGCTGTTCTTGTCTGTTTCTCAGTAATAAAGCCCTTTACAGAGAGAGTAGGATGCACGTGAGCAAGTCAAATAGTCCCCATCGAGCCACCACCAGAGACCACGGCAAGGCCTTTGCCCAGCCTTCCAGACTTCCTCTCCACAGTACAGCTCCCCAGGGTGAAGGATGCCTGATTGGCTTACCCACCCTGCACAGTTACCTGCGGCCTGGCTGTTACACAGGACGAGTTAGAAGTGAATCTGTTAAAGGCTCGAGGGTTATTTTGCTCAGATGGCCCTTTCTGTAGAGGGAGGAAGGGTTGGGTGCCCCTCCATAGCAGGGGAGTCACCCCGCTGCAGTTCCAGATGAGACCTGTCCCCACACGTCAGGAGTGAGTCTCCATCAGTCGCTTAAATGACACACATTTAGCGCCACAAGGCAAGCAACTTTCACAGCAGTTATTTCCTGTCTCGAACCATCAGCCAGCAAGCTGTCTTATCACAGGACTTGGCCAGTAATCAGGCCTTGGAGAGGAGACTAGAGATTGGGTCCGTAGGAGGTAACAACGTAGTAAAAATGGGTTTCACTGGAGAGGGTTTTCCTGGCCCCGGTGGGCGAATTAAGTGAAACGAACTCTAGAGGAGGGTGTACAGATGTGGGTGACACCTCTGCACGGCCCCCGGCGGCAGCCCCCTGGTGCTGCGCTCTGTTCTTCACACGGGACAGGACTGGTTTGTGGGTCTCCTTTGGCCTCTGAACAAGAGGCCAGTGCCTCTCGCCCTCAGCAGCAGCCTTGGCCTCCTCCCTGCGCTTCTCTTTAAACTTCCTGCTGATGGGGAGGATTGTTTTCAAATACAATTTTATTTTATTTTTTAAATATATTTTATTGATTTTTCACAGAGAGGAAGGGAGAGGGATAGAGAGTTAGAAACATTGATGAGAGAGAAACATCGATCAGCTGCCTCCTACACACCCCCTACTGGGATGTGCCCGCAACCAAGGTACATGCCCTTGACCAGAATCGAACCTGGGACCTCTCAGTCCACAGGCCGACGCTCTATCCACTGAGCCAAACCGGTCAGGGCTCAAATACGATTTTAACCAAGACTGAACCCAAGTGTCTGAGACTTTGTAGTTTCAGTCTCCACAGTGTCAGAACACTTTCTGAACCATCGTTCTTAGTGACTATGTGTGATAGCCCTTCTTTGGATGTGTAGTATTTTTTCTAAGTGGTAATTTGGGCTTTTCCCAGTTGTTTGCTATCAAAAATAATGTCGATACATCATTGTGACTTAACATTCCAGTCTATTCCTCATTATTCCTTTAGAACTTCCTTTAAATGGAACTGCAGTATCCACCTTTTCAAGGCTTTCTCTGTTGCTCTCCCCCGCGGTGGTTGGCACACGTGGCGCATCTTCCAGAAATGGAGGCCTTCCCGCAGGGAGGGCCAGGGCAGGTCACTGCGGGGCGGTGAGGCTGACCAGAGCGTGCCTTCTCTTCATGGCCTAGAACAATCACCACGAGGAGAACATCTCTTCCAAGATGAAGGGCTTGAACGGGAAAGTGTCCGACTTGGAGAAAGCTGCCGCCCAGAGGAAGGCGAAGCTTGACGAGAACTCGGCCTTCCTTCAGTTCAACTGGAAGGCGGACGTGGTGGAGTCGTGGATCGGTGAGCACTGTCTCGCAGGCCCCACGTTTCCCAGCCCAGCCAGCAGGGTTGCCCCGGGCCCACGGCGCCTCCACTCCCTTTGCAGTGGGTTTTCTTCTGCAGAGGAGCTGGTCACGTGGGCAGAGAGCCGCCACCAGGGCACACCCCTGGCGGCAGCAGAAGGAGCCAGTGTCCTGACCCAGAGTCCCAGGGCCTCCGTGTCCAGCACTGGGCCACACACAGGTTCTCACACACACACAGGCCCTTGGCCAGTGAAAGAAGCAGGGAATGTCACAGCAGGAACAAAATGCGCACAGCAGCTTGCACCGGGCGGCATCAGCACTGCCCCTCACTGCTGGGTCCAGGGTGTGATCAGCTTCCCTGAGAGGAGGAAGCAGCCTGGTTTTGGGACCAAGTGGCCTTAGCGGTTATCACTTAAGTAGCGATTGAACCTACTCTTCATGGCGCAGATGGAGAATGGGGTCTGGGGTGCAGAAGCAGGCAGGTAACGTGGCTCAGAGACTGCTCTTGGTAGAGTTGGCATTTCACCGGAGGAGAGCTGTATTTCCCACGCTTGGTTTTCTAGGTGAAAAGGAGAACAGCTTGAAGACAGACGACTATGGCCGAGATCTGTCTTCTGTCCAAACTCTCCTTACCAAACAGGTCAGTGGTGGCCCCTGGTTGGTGGATCGAGAGTCACTCAAATAGTGTTTCCTGGCAGATAAATGAAGGTCGGCGTCTTTCACTGAGATACTTGACTCTTCTACGTTGGGCTCTAGGGACTCGGCAGTAACAAGATACAGTCCTGGTCCTCGGGAGCTTGCACACTAGGCGTGTGCGGTGGCCTGACGGGTGCTGACGGTGTGCGCGCAGCACGCACTGTGCTCACACTCAGTGTCTGACCTCAGTGCCTGCGGGGCGAGGGGGCTGGGGAGGAGGCTGCTGTCAGAATCCGTGGTCTGAGGGACAAGCAGAAGAGGAGGCGGTGTGACCAGGGCAGGACAAGGTGGGGACTCCAGGCTGACAGTCTGGCTAAGGCACCAGACAGAGCGAGTGCGGGTCTCACTGTGGCCACTGCAGATGACTCCTGACTCCTGTTCCAGGAAACCTTTGACGCCGGCCTGCAGGCCTTCCAGCAGGAGGGCATCGCCAACATCACTGCCCTCAAAGACCAGCTGCTGGCCGCAAAGCACATTCAGTCCAAGGCCATCGAGGCCCGGCACGCCTCCCTCATGAAGAGATGGAGCCAGCTTCTGGCCAACTCGGCCACCCGGAAGAAGAAGCTGCTGGAGGCTCAGAGTCACTTCCGCAAGGTGAGGGGGGCCGGCCAGGCTCAGCCGCCCAGCGCCCGGCAACGGGGACCCGTCTTCCACTTGCCAGGCTCTGCGTCAGTTTGGCACAGAGGTTCTGCACAGGGCGTGGCGTCAGCTTCAGCTGGGCAGTGAGCTCCCTGCCGTTCAGAAACCCCAGGGCAGGCTGAGTTCTCACACACAAGGGGAAGGGTGGCAGGGAAGACAGAAGTGGACGTGGGAGAAAGGAGCCAAGCCCGCCCCGTGCCGTCTCAACCCTGTGCCCAGGGAACTCCCCCGGCCTGTCCTGACTCCGTCTCCTCTGCTTTCAGGTGGAGGACCTCTTCCTGACCTTTGCCAAAAAGGCTTCTGCCTTCAACAGCTGGTTTGAAAATGCAGAGGAGGATTTGACGGACCCTGTGCGCTGCAACTCCCTGGAAGAAATCAAGGCCTTGCGAGAGGCCCACGACGCCTTCCGCTCCTCCCTCAGCTCCGCCCAGGCTGACTTCAACCAGCTGGCCGAGCTCGACCGCCAGATCAAAAGCTTCCGCGTGGCCTCCAACCCCTACACCTGGTTCACCATGGAGGCCCTGGAGGAGACCTGGAGGAACCTGCAGAAGATCATTAAGGTGCCCTCCCACTGCTCCCTGCATCCTGTCCAGGCTGTCGGCCTGGGACCCGTCAGAGAAACCCCTTGAGCAGGAGAGCGATGAGATTCGGGCGGAGGAAGCGGGGTTTTGTTTATCAGAAGTTACCATGTCACCATAGCAACCCACCCTTACCTGTCACCAGTCAGTTCCACGGCACAGCTTGCCAGAGTTCTGGCAGGGGTTCGAGCAGCTAGAGAATTACTGAGTGCTCTGAGCTCATGCGTGTCTCCCAGATTTCCTCCTGTGTCTCTGGGTTAAGGTTGACATCAGTCCTTCCTGACCTCCAGAGCCAGTTTCTTGTGTTCATCATCAGAAAACAGCTTCCTACTCCTTCCCAATGTGAAGGCCAGCTGTCCCTTCCCGAGGGCAGAGCCGTCACCATCCCGGGCCTGTCTGTGCCGGAGGGGCTGGGTGACAGGGCTCCTGCCTCCCTTTGGTCCTTAGGAGAGGGAGCTGGAGCTGCAGAAGGAGCAGCGCCGGCAGGAGGAGAATGACAAGCTGCGGCAGGAGTTTGCACAGCACGCCAACGCCTTCCACCAGTGGATCCAGGAGACCAGGTGCGGCCCCACCTGCTCAGCCCTGGGAGCATGCTGGTCCCGGGCTGAATACCTGGGCCTCCAGGTCGAGGGAAGCTTTGCATGAAAGCAGGAGGCATGCTGGGCATTAAGGAAAGGGTTAGGAGCGTGGGAACCAGAGGGTGGGTGGCATTAGAACGGTGTTCTTGAAGTTACTTCTCCCAATTCGGGGGGGGATGGGGGGAGACAGTGCATGGCCCCTGGTCAGCCCTGAGCAACAACTCAGTGCCAGAGGGTATGGGGTGAATGCAGGGTGGGTACTGATGTTGGTTTTGGTTTTCTTTTCTTTCTCGTGTCTCCCTCTCCCGATGGCTGCTGTTTGGACACCATCTTGTCTCGCTGCTGCTTGGATCCCATCTCCACAGAACGTATCTCCTCGATGGGTTAATATTGTCTTATTTCTCCGGGCTCGTGGTGTGGTGGTGTCTCCTGTGCTTGTCCCTCTACCCTCTGTCCCCCTGTGGCCTGGCTTTCAGAGGACCCCAGGGTGGGCCTTCCTGCGCCTTCCTGCCCAGGGCAGGCTACACTTCCCCTGCCCCGTCCCTGTCATCTCACAAGGAGTGTGTGCCCTGCCCCACAGCCCACTGTCCCTAACGCCTGCCGTCTGGGAGGGGAGCCACTCCCACCTTCCTGTTCCAATTGCAAGTGCTCTTGGGTAGGAATGTGACCAGCCAGAAGGCCAGAGCCTCTGGGAGCCCCCATGCTGGTTCGTGCCCCTGCCTCGTGTGTCCACTGGGACTGTTTAGTCCTGAGGAAGGCCGTGGCACAAAGCAGGATGCCCATGTTTAGGGGGCTCAGGCTGGCTCAGGAAGTCCCCAGCTGTGATCTCTCCCCCAGCAATCCCCGTTTTCCCCGGGGGGGGGTGGGGGTACAGGTGTCATTTACCCTAATCCAAGGCAAAAGCGCCCTGTGTTTCTGAGTGATAGGGTTTGGAAGGAGTCCAGGAGGAGCAGGGCCAACCCGCCCAGTCCCAGTAGGAGCCTCTTCCCCCGGCTTGGCTTCTGGCTGGGCCGGTCACCTTTGCATTCTCTCCCAGGCCACTGTCAAGGCCAGGGTTGGTGGTAGCACCGTGTTTTAGACTCGCACTCCTAAGGCTCTGCACAGGGGAATGGAGCAGGGGGAGAAACGTGCCCACGGATCTGTCCCCACGTGCTGAGCGCAGAATGGGTCAGCATTTAGAGATCAGTTTCAAGCTTGAGCTCGTAAGCACCCCTGGTGTCTGCTTTCCTCCCGGGCCCCGTGGCTGTGTCTGCTGGTCCTGGTCTTGTCTCCGTAAGGTGCTGTGCTCCCCTTACTGTGTGGCTCCTCCCAGCCCTGTCCAGTGTTGCCCAGCCCGTGTGCACTGCCCCGAGGCTGCCTGTCCCCCCAGACCGGCCCTCAGCTCTCCCTCTACCAGGTCCCTGCCTGGGCTCCAGGTTGCCCTGCCTGTGCACTGCCAGCTTGGGCCTGTGGTGTGTGTGTCTCGGTATTGCTCTCGCCTCCCCCTTCCTTTGGTGTATTCACTTGGTTTCTTTTCTTTAAATAGCATAGCATATCGTCGGGTCATTCGTGTCTATCAGTATGAAGTTGGGGATGATCTGTCTGGAAGGTTTTTCTCCTCTTATTTCTCTTCTTACCTCACTGTGGTTTACCAATGCACTCGGCTTCCCAGGCGGCTCCGCTTTCTCACTAACCCACTGCCCTCGGCCGCTTGGGACAGAGGGGTCTGTCCTCCTCCCCCTGCACCAGCACCCAGCCTCCCGTCCCCGGTCCTGGGGGGTGCTTGGCCCTGGGGGACATGGCATGACTGTGAGTCTCACCTGCTGGGGTAGGAGGAAGCCTGGTGCCTTGCCTTGCTAGACACTTGACCTTGGGAGGTTTCGGAGCTAACCCTGGCTCACTGGGTGTAAGAGGGGAGGTTGGGGCAAATGTGGGTCTGGGGGAGGCTGGGCTAAAACCCACTAAGGACACACACAGTGTGACTGTCTCTGCACGTGACCCAGCCTGACTGTCGTCTTCGTTCACTGGTAGCCTTCTGTGACCTGGCACTGTGTTACGGGAAGATGGAGGCTCCCACAGCCCCTGCTCTTCAGAGCTTGGCCCTGAAGGAGCCTCTGTGTTCCCAGTCATGGGTCCTGAGTCTGGGGCTTAGTCACAGCCACCTCCCTCCTTTGGGCAGAATTAGAAACGTTTAAAACGCATGTCTAGTCGTGATCTCTTAGCACCCAGTTTCCGTGTCTGAGGGGTCAGCCGACAGCACCTCCCCCTTGAACGTGGCTCCCCTCCTCCCTAAGGTCTCCCGCCTGTCAGTGGCCTGTTTATGGGGTGTCTCTGCAGAGGGGGGTGCGCTGTCAATGAGGCCTGCAGACCGTCTCTGCTCCCTTAAAGTCTGTCCTGAGGTACGAGGGCCTCACTTGGGTCCATCACCAAATCAATGGGGCTGGGCCTGAAGAGCCCCCGAGGAAGGGTCCTGTCCTGGGAGCAGGCTGGCAGGCGCCCAGCCCGGGCCCACCAGCTGGCCTGGGCAGCGGCAGCTTTCCTCTAAAACAGGAAAACGGTTGCCTGCCTGTTCTTGGGGCCGCTAGGAAGAGATAGCCAATAGCAGGTGTTTCCTTAATAGAAGGAACTGGAGACTGCAGGCCCTGTTTTATCTAAGATGGCTCCTTTAGAGCTCGCTCGGGTCCCTCCCGCCTCACTGTGCTTCCGTGTTTAGGTCCTGCATGGTGGAAGAATCCGGGACCCTTGAATCCCAGCTGGAAGCTACCAAAGTAAGTGCCCCAAGGGCTCCTGGCTCGGCTGAGACCCTTCACGTACCCACCCCAGCAGGCCTGCCTGGTTCAAAGTCAGGCACAAGGTGGGCTGGTTGGGTACCTGATTTCCCTTGGCTTACAGTAGCCTGGGTCCCCGTCATTTTAAAGGAAGTCTTTGGGGGTTGCTGCCTGGAGCCCTGCTTGAAAAGGAGCAGGCTCCTCTGGTCCTTAGTGTAGTTTCCCAGGCAGGTCTGCCCACTGCCCTGTGGCTCTCACATTGAAGTCTCTCCCTCTCCTGAGGCTGCTGGACTCCACCCCTCATCCCACCCCTTTCCCATTGCACACCGCCCTGCTGCTCTCAGACGGGGCGGGCCAGGGCCATTAGCCAGCTCCTGGGCTTGGTGACCAAGGTGAGAGCCCCTCTCCCATACATCTCTGCCCCGCATCCCTGCAGCGCAAGCACCAGGAGATTCGAGCCATGAGAAGTCAGCTGAAGAAGATTGAGGACCTGGGCGCGGCCATGGAGGAAGCCCTGATCCTGGACAACAAGTACACGGAGCACAGCACGGTGGGCCTGGCCCAGCAGTGGGACCAGCTCGACCAGCTGGGCATGCGCATGCAGCATAACCTGGAGCAGCAGATCCAGGCCAGGTACTTCGCTGGCCCTGGGGGCTGTGGGAGGACGTCTGAGCTGCCTGACCACAGTCACCCAGCGTCGGCAGTCACGTTACTGTTGTGTGGGGGACTCGGTCCCAAATCCTGTCCTTTCTTCCAGGAACACAACAGGGGTGACTGAGGAGGCCCTCAAAGAGTTCAGCATGATGTTTAAGTGAGTACACCTGTACCCTGGGCTGGGGCAGGGGCTCAGCAGGGCCCGTGTGCTGAGCTGCCCTGGACTTTGTGCTGCAGACACTTTGACAAGGACAAATCTGGCCGCCTGAACCACCAGGAGTTCAAGTCCTGCCTGCGCTCCCTGGGTTACGACCTGCCCATGGTGGAGGAAGGGGAGCCCGACCCCGAGTTCGAGGCGATTCTGGACACTGTGGATCCAAACAGGTGAGCCTCAGAGTAGTGGAGGCGGCTCTGCCTCACTACTCCCTCCTGCTCACTGCACTTGTCCCCCCTCCCCCAGGGACGGCCATGTCTCCCTGCAAGAATACATGGCTTTCATGATCAGCCGTGAGACGGAGAATGTCAAGTCCAGTGAGGAGATCGAGAGCGCCTTCCGGGCCCTGAGCTCCGAGGGGAAGCCTTACGTGACCAAGGAGGAGCTGTACCAGGTCTGGGCCTCTGCTCCTGCTCCCACCCTGGGAGGGGGGTTAGGGGCAGAGCTGAGTCTACAGTAGCAGACCCCACCTTGGAGGGTTCCCCCCCCCCCCCCCCCCCGCTGGGGATAGGTGTTTCACGCTCACCTACATGAATCTCAGCCCAGGCCAAAGTCCTGGATCGGTTCCTAGAACTGGCTTTGGACTCTGGGCATTAAACGTTCTTAAAGTCCACCCAACCCCGCCTCCATGTGGCTCACGGGTGCCATCTTCCCCTCCAGAACCTGACTCGGGAACAAGCCGACTACTGCGTCTCCCACATGAAGCCCTACGTGGACGGCAAGGGCCGTGAGCTCCCCACGGCGTTTGACTACGTCGAATTCACCCGCTCGCTCTTCGTGAATTGATCCTCTGCTCCTAGGTTAGCCCGGCCCGTGCTGCTTGCCCTGCTGTTGCCTTGCTGCATGTCAACTCATCTCTGTGCTCTTAAGGAAATATTCTAGACAGTGTTACTTTCCAATGTAACCTTAAACCTGCTTAGCTTGGGATGAAACTTAGTAGAAAATGGTGCTTCGATGAACTGCTCCTGGTCCAGTCGCAGCCGCCATGTTGCAGTGGGGACCCAGATTCCTGTCCTGAAGCCGGCTGCCCCATTCCGACTCCAGAAAATCTAGGCAGCTGGCTGGTTTCCCTCTTGTTCTCCCTCCACCCAATTTTGTTTCCATGTAAAAGACAAATAAATGACAACTCCCTAAAACAGTTGCCTGTCTTCATTCAGCTTCCATCAGAATTACAAAGCTCAGCACAGATGTAGCCTCACGCTGTATTTAGGGCCACAGCTTTGTCCTCAGGTGGCCACCTCCGCTGCCAGCTGCTCTAAGTCCTCTGTTTCTGAGGGCCCTTGTTCAGTGAACTCCGTGCTCAGCTGCCAGACCTTCACGGTGCCTTTGGCATCACCGGCAGCCAGGAGCTGAGTTTGCTGGCTATTGAATTCAAGACAGTAGACAGGGCTTTCATCCTGGGTTTGCTTGATTGAAATGGTGGGTTTCTGGGAGCTTTTCTGGAGATCAAACAGCTGCACATCACCTTCGTGGAGAGAGATTGTGGGGTGAGAGGCCTGACCCCTTCCAAGTTCCCTGTGCACTTGGGAAGAGAAACTCCAGAGGCCACAGTTCAAAGTAAGAATGTTGCCCAATTCAGCTCCTGCCCGCGTGCAGTCTATCCCCAGCCCAGAATTCCAAGGCAGCCGGGCCCAGGGCACTTAACTGGATCCAACCTGGTGTCCCACTGCCTACCTTCACCAGAAGCTGCCGCAAACACCAAGGGACGCACTGGGGACCAGCGCACAGCAAACAGGTACTTGTGGGACAGCTGCAGGGAGGTCAGGGGCTGGGCCTGCAGCATGGAGTACAGGTGGACGTGGCCATCGGTCCCTGCGCTCAGGAAGAGGTTCCTGGAGGGGATGCAGGGCAGAAAGCCAGGCAAGTGGATGAGTGCTGGGTGTCCGGTACGGCTGGGCCTTCCTGCCAGACTTCTAGGCTCTCAGGCTCCTGGAAAGCCTCCCCGGACCCCCAAACCTGCGGTCCTCAGTAAAGGGCCAACCACCAGAGTTCTGGAACCAGAGCTCCAACGGAGAAACCTGGGCCCAGACCAAACTGCAGGTCCTTGGAGCAGTTACATGGTGAGGCCTAGTGGGGCTCCCTCACCCTCCCTGTGCCAGAGGCCCTGTGGCGGCAGGTGGAGGACAACCCCTCGGCCGGGCCTTCCCTACCTGTGGAAGGGGGAACAGCTCACAGAGTAGACAGGACCACCATGGGGGGAGAAGGTGAACTGTGCCGGGGCCCGCAGGGACACAGAGCTGGGCGTCCGCGTGAGAGCGGCCTCTTCCGCTGCCAGGGAGCACTTGAGCGGGAAGCCGCCTTCCGTGCCCAGAACAAAAAGGCTGGGGTCAAAGCTGGAGAAAGCCACCGCCGTGGTTCCTACCTCGGTCTCCCCGCGGTGAGGCTGCGGAGAAACGGACGGCAGAGCTGAGGGGAGCTGGTTAGGGTCCCAAAGCAGCCCAGGCATGTCATGACGCTGAGGCCTAAAGAGCTGATGCAGCAAGTCCTGGCTCAGCTGGTGGCACGACTGCCAGTGCCCCCCTGCCCAGCTGCCCCCAAGGCTCACTCCTCAGGGAGGTCCCCCAGACCGGAGCTGCCTTCGGGCCATTTCTGGGGTTAGTGGCCTCGTACCTTCTTCAGCTTGGTGTTCCGCGGCAGCTGCTGCACAACCAGGGCAAAGCCCTCCGTGAGCTGCAGCTGGCCCGGCCCGGCCGCCTGCCAGAGCAGCACCTTCCCGTCAGTGGCCACACTCAGCACCCGGAAGCGGTAGCTGTAGCGGGGCTCAGGAAGCCAAACCACCTGGGGCAACAGGGTGTGGGGACAAGGTTGAGAAAGGGATGCCTGCTGCCTGGCCTAACCCACCTCCCAGCAAGACCAAATGTCTACCCGGGGCCCCTCCCCTTCTCTTCCAGAAAAGAAAAAAAATCCCGAGGCTTAGGCCTGGGAGCCACCTCAGCCAGCAGGGGCAGGCATGGAGGGTTCCAAGGTCCCTCCCTGTCCCAGCAGAAAGCCAGGACAACTGGAGGCTGGGAATGGCCCTGGGGGTGGCCCCTGAAGGGGGTGGGGTGACTCATGTCCTGGGAGCTCCAAGAATGCTGAATGCTGCCCAACTGCCAACCCCTGGTGACCTTCCTCCGTGACTGTGCCAAGTGGGCACCCTCTCTCCTGCTCTGCCTCAAGAAGCAGGCCCACAACAGCAAGGCCCAGCTCAGAGAGAAGGTGGCACACCCCAAACCTGCTGCTCTGACCTGGTACACAGGGTCTGTGTGTGTGTCGTCCGTCAGGCCTGTGCGCCAGAGCAATGGGTCCTCAGGACGGCTCATGTCCCACACCAGCACCTCGCCACTGTAGAGCCCCCCTGTGGGACCAAGCGGGCCAGGGCAGGAGCTGACCCATGCCCAGCAGCCCAGCTTCCTGGACAAGCACCTGCCCTCCCGCCCACTGAGCCCGGATGTAGAGCCACTTCCCCGAAAACCATCCCATCCGGAGGAGGAAAGGTCCGATCCCCCCAGGCCTCACTATCCTGCTGTGCTTCACCCAGGAAGCTCCTCCACTGCCAGGCGAGCTCCCCTGCCCAGCACACAGTCCCTCTCCCTATCACCACTGGCTCCTACCACCAATGGCAGCCCCCAAGGCGCCTGCTCTTGTCCTGACCAAGCTGCACCGCTGCATGGCCCACATCCCCTCCAGACTCAACTAAGGACAGGTCTCCTCTTCCTCCAAGCTCCACGCCCGGCACAGGCCCACTCAGCACTCTCACCTGAGCACAGGCCACCTGTGGTCTCTGCCTCTCAGTAGCTCTGCCCTGACCGTGCCCAGGGACTGAGGGCCCCGTGGAGAGCCCCCCTTGGCCACCCTCTGCAGACAGAAAGCAGACCCGGGCAGGCTGAGCAGCTCACCTGCAATATGAGACGGCTGTGTGGGGTGAAAGGCCAGGCACATAACAGCGCTGGGCACCTCCACCACTGCTGACGGCTGCCGGGGGTTCAGGCCTCGCCGGTCCAGGTTCCAGGCACACACAAAGGCCTTCAGCGTGCTCCAGTCCCCGTCGTCCAGGCTGCACGTGGACATGCCCGAGCTGGCTCTGCCCCTAGGCCTGGGGCTTCATCCTGACCCACGCCTCCACCCCCCACTACCCACAGATGGGCCTGTGTCCCCATCATACCTGTTGTACTTAGTAACAAAGTGGCACAGGCTTCTTCATGGCACCCCGAGAGCATGACTTTCTCTGGAAAATGGTCCCGGGGAACCAAGGATGGGCCCACACAATGGTGGGTGGGGGAACCCTCACACATCAGAAAACTGCTCATGGAGAAGGCGAGGCAGGCCCAGGGCTCACTGCCCAGTACTGGCCAGTGGGCACTATGAGTCCTGGGCTCTAAGCCCCTCCCTCCCTTGCCACCCCACTGCCCAGGCAGCCTTGAGAAGAAAGAGTCCCAGAATGACCAGGCTCTGGGCCGACCTTTCACAGGCCAACCCTGTGCAGATAGGGCAACAGGTTCAGATGAGGGCCCCCCGCTGCCCCACACCTGCCCCTGCAGCCACTCACCGGCCATAGGCACAGGCCACCACAGAGCCCGTGCTGTTCCAGGAAACACTGGTCACATGCAGACCCTGCCCTTGGGCTGGGGGGTAGCTCAGGGTGTGCAGGCAGGTCACCTGCAAGAGACAGACCATCCCCAACCCTGAGCCCAAAAGCCACCCAGCAGTGGCCTCATACCACCTAACAAAAAGCACACAGACTGGGGCCTCCCAAAGCCCCGAGAGCTATCGGAGTCCACCACGCAGCTCTGGAGGAAATGTCGAGCCTTCATCCCGACATCTCCCCCAAAGAACGCGTCCAGAAATCCAGAGGCAGGGAGGGCCTTGAGAAGACCCCAGCCCAGGATTAGAGCTGGACCTGTTCTCACATCTGTTCTCACACAATTTCAAACCATCCCTTTGCCCAGCACGTCCACTCCGTGCACACTCCCCGCTTGTCACTCACTCGGTAGCGGTCTCCATTATCAGATCAACTGTCGCTATATCACAGCACCTGTGTTCCAGTAATCCTTCCTTTACTTAATAATGCCCCATTCACATAACTTTTATTTCAGTATATTATTATAATCATTCTACGTTATTATTGTTCATTCCTTACTGTGCCTATTTATATACTAAACTTTGTCATTAGTATGCATATATAGAAAAAAAACATCGTATATACAGTAACCTAACCTAACGTCACCAACAGGTTCTGCAACTTTAAGTGAAACCATGTATAATGAACCGAGTTTTACCAGATGCTAACTGATATTATAAACAAGCGTTAAGTTCCTAAGCATCTTATCAACATTATAATGAAATGACCTGAATAAAACATTATTCCAGGACCTACTGTATAGGGTTCGGTACTAACTACAGCAGTGGTTCTCAACCTTGGCTGCACATTAGAATCACCTGGGAATCTTTTTAAAATCCTGATTTCTGGGCCTCATCCTCCGGAAATTCTGTTTCTTTGTTATGGGGTGAGGCCACAACATTAGTAACAAGACACAGAATTTCCAGAGGATGAGGCCCAGAAATCAGGATTTTAAAAAGATTCCCAGGTGATTCTAATGTGCAGCCAAGGTTGAGAACCACTGATCTACAGTTTCACGCATCCACTGGGGGTCATGGAACATATCCCCCATGGATAAGGGGGAACTATTATATATACATTACTATTTATCGTAACACCATAATTACAATGACTGTGCAATTTACATTATAAAACGATACCACGAAGGGAGGAAATTAGGGGATAATAGGGCTGTTTTACACGTCATTTTGGGGTATGTGTTTGCCAACATAGAATAGGCTTTGCTTCTGACCAGAAAAGACCCCAAGATTGGTCATAGGGACTCAGCTGGCAGCAACACACGTATGGGAACCAAGGGGAAGGAAATGCCACAGCAGAGGTGTCAACGGGAGGTCCCCCAGGGGTTTCTTCCTCATCTCTGGGTTCTAAGTTCTGGCAATGTTGTCGCATCGTTCATACAATGTTGACATTAGGAGGCATCTCAGCCCTTCCGGGGCTACTGCACCTATGCCAAGGACAGTGGTAAGTGTCAAGGCCAAGCCCCGACAACAGCGGACAGAAAAGCCGCACCTTGGCCAAAAAGTAATTCCACTCGATGGGGAATACACGAGAAATTGGAGCAAAAAAACCACTAAGAGATTCACTGTAGTTCTGTTATAGAACAGCAACATTTGAAAGCACTCCTCTACTTGACATTCGGGGTCAGCTAGAACCTGGGGCTGTCGGGGGCTGCACACCACACGGCCACTCAAACCAAGGGTGCTGCCCAGCCTCCCGCCTGTTACATGTGGGAGGAGGATACATTTCTAGAAGTGAAGTGGCTGCCTGGATGCCCACCAGCTGGGACTCAGCTAGAGGATAGTGTGTCTGTGCAGCGGGATACGATGCAACTGCTGGGAAGATGGGGGCACCTTTACAGGAACTGACGTGGAGAGCTCTGGTAAGTAAGAAAGGTCACAACCAGCCCTGGCCGGTGTTGCTCATTGGTCAGAGCATTAGCCTGAAGGGTCTAGGGTTTGATTCCCAGCCAAGGGCACGTACCTGGATTGCAGGTTCAATCCCCAGCCAGGTTGGGGTGAGCGTGGGAGGCAACCAATTGATGTGTCTCTCTCACATCGATCTTTCTCTCTTTCTCTCTCTCTCTCTTTCCCCGCCCCCCCCCCTTCCTTTCTACTCTCTCTGAAAAACAATGGGAAAAAATATCCTCAGGTGAGGATTCAAAAAAAGAAAAAAGAATAGATGTCGTAACCGGTTTGGCTCAGTGGATAGAGCGTCGTCCTGCAGGCTGAAAGGTCCCAGGTTCGATTCCGGTCAAGGGCATGTACCTTGGCTGCGGGCACATCCCCAGTAGGGGGTGTGCAGGAGGCAGCTAATTGATGTTTCTCTCTCATCGATGTTTCTAACTCTCTATCCCTCTCCCTTCCTCTCTGTAAAAATAATAATAATAGCCGAAACCGGTTTGGCTCAGTGGATAGAGCGTCGGCCTGCGGACTGAAAGGTCCCAGGTTCGATTCCGGTCAGGGGCATGTACCTGGGTTGCGGGCACATCCCCGGTGAGGGATGTGCAGGAGGCGGCTGATCGATGTTTCTCTCTCATCGATGTTTCTGACTCTCTATCTCTCTCCCTTCCTCTCTGTGGAAAATCAATAAAATATATTAAAAAAAAAAATAATAATAATAATAATAATAATAATAATAAATATATTAAAAAAAAAAGAATAGAGGCCCCGGCCAGGCAGCTCAGTTAGTTAGAGCATCATCACAATACACTAAGGTTGTGGCTTTGATCCCTGGTCAGGGCACATAAAAGGATCAACCAATGAATGTATATGTGAATGGAACAACAATCTCAATCTCAATCTCTCTCTGTCTCTGTCTCTCTCAAATCAATTTTAAAAAATAGATATTTCTAAAAAGAGGATAAAGTAATACACACATGGACCAAACTAATGCATAGAAATGTGGAAAAACCCTAATAATAAAGAACAAAAAGCTTAACCTCTCTGAATGCAACTGTAAAACGGGGCATAAACAATGCCGAGGGGGCAGAGAGAGGGGACACGCTGACATTTTAAGGTTCATTACATGCTTCTGTGCCCTGTTTAAAAAGATATGATGACTCCACGCTTTGGTGTGGCCTTGGCAACTGTTTTTCAGGGCAATTTTCAGGATTTCTCTCACATAAATTGACTACCATACCTACCAACGATTTGATGGGAACAAGGCAGCTGTATATCACTGGAAATAGACGGAGGGAAGACGGAGGAGAGGGTGAGAGAAGGGCTGAAGACCTCTGAATATATAACTACTCATCTCAGTTTCTAAAGGAAGAAAACATTATATATATTTTTTAAAAGTGTGTGCCCTAGCTGGTTCGGATCAGTGGATAGAGCAGGGGTAGGCAAACTTTTTGACTCGAGGGCCACAATGGGTTCTTAAACTGGACCGGAGGGCCGGAACAAAAGCATGGATGGAGTGTTTGTGTGAACTAATATAAATTCAAAGTAAACATCATTACATAAAAGGGTACGGTCTTTTTTTTTTTTTTTAGTTTTATTAATTTCAAACGGGCCGGATCCGGCCCGCGGGCCGTAGTTTGCATCGGCCTATGGACTGAGAGGTCCCAGGTTCGATTCTGGTCAAGGGCACATGCCCAGGTTGCAGGCTTGATCCCCAGCAGGGGCGGGTGCAGGAGGCATGCAGGAGGCAACTGATCATTCTCTCATCATTGATGTTTCTATCTCTCCCTCTCCCTTCCTCTATGAAATCAATAAAAAATATATATATATTTAAGAAGAAAAAAAAAAGTGTGGCCCTGGCCTGTGTGGCTCAGTTGATTAAATGTCGTCTCATGCTCCAAAAGGCTGCCAGTTCAATTGCGTGTTAGGGCACACACCCAGGTTTCGGGTTTGATCCCTGGTCGGGGTAAGGGAGGCAACCAATGTTTCTCTCTCTCTCTCTCTCTCTCTCTCTCTCCCCCTTTAAATCAATAAAAACATTTTTTAAGTGTGAACAGAACACAATGGCTCTGCAGGTTGGGGTGCCTAGCACTGAGTGAGCAGCGTGTCCACAGGCAACAAGCTGAGGAGAGATCCAGCCCAGAGTGAAGCAACAGCCCAGAGCCCTTCATTCATTCAGAGGCGCCCTGACCTCAAAGCCCAGGCTGTCTGTCCAGCTGAGTTTACAGCGACGGCTCTGAGCTGTGCCCCGAGAGCAGAAAGACTTGGAGACGCTGAAGTCACTAGAGCACAGTGGGGAAACCACAGACCAGGACTCCAATCCCAGCTCAGCTGGATAGAGCTGTGACCTTGGACAAGGCACTCAGCCTCTCTGAGCCTTTCTACAAGGTCATACTTGTCCCAAGAAGTAGACGAGGAGGCACAGAGAAAGCCCTCGCTGCATGTGGTGGAGAGAACAAGATGCGGACGGGACTGCCCAGGGTCAGACTCTGCCCTGCTGCTCACTAGCGCGGTGCGATTCTGGACAAGCTGCTGCGACTCTCAGTCTCCATTTTCCCAAACGTAAAATGGAGATAACGATGGCACCTGCTTCAAGAACAGCAGAGAAAACTCATTCTTACAAAACAGCCCTCAGCACCTGGCGAAGAGTAAGCTGGTGACGGCTGCTACTGTGACGGGTATTATTATTTGGGCGGAACAAAAGATGGACTTAAAATGAGACCGAGGCTTGACCTGAGGCTGAGGAGGGGCATCCCAGGCCCGTAGGTTCGGTTCCTAGGCTCCTACCGTCTGCTGCGGCTCGGTCCAGTTCACCTCGAAGCCGTCAAACGCGTGGCTCTGCCAATTCTTGTTCAGCTCTCGGATGACCATGGCCTCCACTCTCCGAAGAAAGGCTGCGAGCCCGGGGCTGTCGTGCCGGGGCCCAGGCGGCATGCCCACCGGCACGGGGGGCTCGGTCTGTACCTGGGCATCTGCATGCTTCCGGGTCTGGGCGGACGCCTCGGCAGTGGCAATGCTGACCGTCTGGCAACTTTTCTGGAGAAGATCAAAACCCCAGTCACCGCCAGCTCACTCCCAGCATCACCTTCCATGTGGCTGCTCACCCTCAGGCTAATGGGCCTCAATTCCTTCTGTCTGCTCAAAGTCTGTCCCTTTCCTCCTGGAAGTAGCTCGTCTTTCTTAGGGGTACCCAACCAGTGTGGTGTGGGTGGAGATGACCCCTCCGACCTCCTATCCTTCAGAGGTGGGGGGGGGTACACATGACCTTGAAGGAAGTCATGACCTCTAGCCAATTAGAGCACTGGGTCCGTCCCCCAGCCACCGTGATTGGTTCAGAGGGCCCATATGGCCCAGTAAGAGCCTGCCCTAGGACTTTAGGTGACAGACACTATTTGGTGAGGTTTCCAGAGTGCCCTTTTGAAGATACTGACAGCTTTTAGAGTCAAGTAACAACTAAACAAATGATGTGTAAGGAAACCAACTTTATCAAAGCTTAACTGACATAAACAAGTTCCTACAGCATCTCACCACCATTGAGGGCCTGGTGGAATCTTCGAGCCCAGTGGCTGGCTTAACATTAGAACCTCTGGCCACCAGCAGAACACCCCAGCTTCTCCCTCCCTTGGCAGGCAGCCCTCTCTAGTGGGGTACCTCCCAAGGTAACCCAACCCCGTCCCCGTGATCAAAGGAAACATGTCTGTG
Source organism: Myotis lucifugus (assembly GCF_000147115.1). Lineage (NCBI taxonomy): Eukaryota > Metazoa > Chordata > Mammalia > Chiroptera > Vespertilionidae > Myotis > Myotis lucifugus. The sequence continues at coordinate 372,927 of NW_005871513.1, forward strand.
ATGAGTTACTGGTTTAAGGCAGGTTACTCCCCGCTGTCCTTTCCTCCACCTGCCATCTGTCTTCCTAGTCCCCGTTGAGCTGGGCACAGCGACAGACATCAGATCAAGGAAGGAACTGCCACCCGCCTTTCTCACGATCATGACCAATCTTTACCAAACGGGGGTCCTACAGCCCTGAGACTACTGTCATCTACAAGACTCTCCTCGTAGTCACTCATCAGGCACCTGCACCCACAGGGCAGTGACAAGGCCTGACCCCCATGCTCAGGCTTGGGGGGCAGGGCCAGGCACCAGAGTTAGGGAGCTGGGAGGGAGGAAGCGAGGGCCACACAGGGCAGCTCCTGCTAGAACACGGAGCACACGCAGCACATCTCCACGTTCCCCTCACAGCCTATTAAACTCTCTGCTTGTCCGTCTCTCATTAAACTTGAGCTTCTCCAGCATAAGAACAGTCTGCTCTGCCTTGATGTCTCCAGCACTTCCATGGTGTTTGGCACATAGTACAAGTTCATTCATACTCTATATGCACGTGTGCATATGTACATACACATGTATGCACACACATACATTTATTAAGCATCGACTTGCCAGGCACTGGGTACCATGGATATAGAAGGGAAAAGTGCAAGATCCGCGCCCCTGAGTAACGTACGGGGGCTTGGGTGCAGACAAGTAAACAAAACCCCTCAAACGCCAATGGTGCTCACGCAGCGGCGTGTGGGAGAGGAGGCAACAGCTAGGGAGGCTACAGGGCGGGATGGCAAAGGAGCCTCCCAGGAAGATGGCATTTGAGCTGAGGTGCGAAGGACGAGGAGAGCCAAGTGGAGAGCGGCAGGAAAAGGTTTGGGGGGGAGGGGGGGAAGCAAAACCTATCAGCAGAGAAGGTCCGGTGTCCAGGCCTGGGGAGTGAGGGAAGGTGGCAGGTGGGCAAGGCCCAGGTCACAAGGAGTCTGAGAGCCAGGACAGTTAGCGTTTCCCTCGAGGTGTAAGCCACCGGGCGGCCGTGAGCAGGGCCATGACATGGCACCGGCCGGGCCCCTCTGGCTGCTCAGGGAGAAATGGGGGAGCAGCAGTGGGACGGGTGTCCCTGCTCTGAGACCCAGGGGAATGTGAGAGTGAATTCTAGAAGGGAACAGGGAAGCAGATCTGTGGGACCGCCTTTAGACTGAGATGGCTTTCACACAGCCAGAGAGGTCATCGGCATGAGGTTCTGGAATGCAGCCGACCGGATGTAACTTTTAAGCCACAGAACTGGGGGAGTCCACCCAGGGAGCGTGCACACTGAGGAACTCATGTCTTCATCTGCACAGAGGGCCAGATCCTGGACTTTGGTTTGAGAACCAGGTGTAGAGTCTAGGGGATTGGGCTTGGGCACTCATGTGATTTCTCCTGCCGAATGGGTCTTGTGAGCATACTTCCTGTGGGATGAAATGAGACTGCTGATCAAGCTTGAAAGCCCAGTGCTATTCAGGTGGAGGGAGTTATGAGTCTTCAGTGACCAGTCCAGCTGCCTGAGACAGAGGGCTCCTAACCATCCCTCTCTGTTCTTTTGCTGTTTTTTCTTTTTCTTTTTTTTTTTTTTTTTTTTTAAATATATTTTATTGATTTTTTACAGAGAGGAAGGGAGAGAGATAGAGAGTTAGAAACATCGATGAGAGAGAAACATCGATCAGCTGCCTCCTGCACATCTCCCACTGGGGATGTGCCCGCAACCCAGGTACATGCCCTTGACCGGAATCGAACCTGGGACCTTTCAGTCCGCAGGCCGACGCTCTATCCACTGAGCCAAACCGGTTTCGGCTCTTTTTCTTTTTTTTAAAAAATATGATTTCAGAGAGGAAGAGGGAGAGATAGAAACATCAATCATTGATTGGCTGCCTCCTGCATGCCCCCTACTGGGGATTGAGCCTGCAACCCGGGCATGTGCTCTTGACAGGAATCGAATCCAGGACCCTTCAGTCTGCAGGCCGACACTCTATCCACTGAGCCAAACCGGCTAGGGCCCTCTGCTGTTTCTCAAACTTGGCTGACATTGGAATGACCTGGAGACTGGAAAATGGATGCCTGGGGCCTACCTTTCAGCGATTCTGGCTTAATTGGCAAGTGGTTTGACCTGTGACTCTGGTTTTATTAAAGCTCCCAGCAAAATTTGACTACCACTGATTTAATCAATCCTACTTCCCAACAGAATTACCTTTCTGAAGCCCAATTCTAAATGTAAGGCGCATTTTTCTTTCTTTTTTAAAAAATCATGGTAATGCCCTAGCCAGTGTTCTCACTGGTTAGAGGGTCACCCTGTGCACCAAAGGGGTCATGGGTTCCATTCCCAGTCAAGGACATATACCTGGGTTGCAGGTTAGACCCCCGACCTGGTTGGGGAGCATTGGGAAGGCAACCAATCACTATCTCTCTCGCACTGACACTTCTTTCTCTGTCTGTCCCTCCCTCCCTCACTCCTTCCTTTCCACTGTATCTAAAATCAATGGAAAAATATCCTTGAGCCCAGAGGCAGTCTGACCTGTGACACTAAACTGTCTTTCAGTCTTGGTGTTCTCTCCCAGTCTAAAATCCTGGCTCAGTTGGTTGGAGCATCAACAAAAACAACAAAAAAATTGTGGTAATGCCCAGCCGGTGTGGCTCTGTGGTTGAGTGTGGATCTCTGAGCCAGGAGGTCATGGTTCAATTTCGGTCAGGGCGCATGCCTGGGTTTGGGGCTCAATCCCCAGTGTGGGGTGTGCAGGAGGCAGCCGATCAATCATTCTCTCTCATCATTGATGTTTCTAGCTCTCCCTTTCCCTTCCTCTCTGAAATCAATAATAGATATTTTTTAAAAATCTCCTTCAGCCGGAACCGGTTTGGCTCAGTGGATAGAGCGTCGGCCTGCGGACTCAAGGGTCCCAGGTTCGATTCCGGTCAAGGGCATGTACCTGGGTTGCGGGCACATCCCCAGTGGGAGATGTGCAGGAGGCAGCTGATCGATGTTTCTCTCTCATCGATGTTTCTAACTCTCTCTCTCCCTTCCTCTCTGTAAAAAAATTAATAAAATATATTTAAAAAAAAAAAAAAATCTCCTTCAGTAAGATAGGAGGCTGATTCAAGTAAACCACGCTCACAAATAAAAGCCTAGAATCGGTTCTTTCTACAGGTTAAAACTATCAACAACAAAATTAACAAGCTTCAATCTCATTATTTAAATTTTGTTTTGGTTCCCAAAACAAAAGGCTGAATCAGTGGTTCCCAACCTGGCGTCTCCTAAAATCGGAGTCTTCCACAAGCAAGAGGTCAAGTGCTTTTTTAAAAGCCAGAGGATTACACATGTTCCTGTGATAAGGTCGTAACTAAACTATCCACTGCCTTTTCTTTTTAACCAGAACAGTTCCTACACAGCATGGCCGAGTGGCAGTGCGTTGAAGCCAGGCCAAACCCTGCTTGAGACCTGCACACCATTGGCCCGAGGCAGGGGTGGGGAACGTCCCCTGCGGGGGCGAGTTAATTAAACGTCTGATCAAACACAGCTGATAATGTTTAAGCTGATAATTTTGTGCGGCTCGTGAGTGACGTTATAAATGTCCAAATGGCCCTTGGCAGAAAACAGGTCCCCCACCCCTGGCCTAAGGCAAGAAGTGCTGGAGCACCTGAGCTCTGCGGCCACCTGTGTAGCAAACGAAACCTCAATTTCCTCTCCGGGGAAATCCTACATCCCTGCTCGACCTGCCCCTGCCGGCCCTGTCCGACCTCACCCTGTCCGACCTCACCGGGACCATCCCCCTGCCCCTCAGTCCGCTCCAGCCCCCGTGCCGCCTCGGACACCAGATTTGCTCTGACCCACGGGCTTTGCATGTGCTGTTGGCTCTGCCTGGACCCTTCCGCCTGACAGCCCCGCCTCTAACTCTCTCCCACTCTGCAACGCACCCTCTCACTCCCCAACCCATCCTTTAAAAAAAAGGTTTTTAAAATTCTACCTTTTTAACATATTTGTATCAATTTCAGAGGGAGAGGGAGAGAGAGATAGAAACATCAATGATCAGAGAGAGAATCGCTGATCAGCTGCCTCCTGCGCGCCCCCTACTGGGGCTCCAGCCCGAAACCAAGGTACCTGCCCTTGACGGGAATCTAACCCGGGACCCTTCAGGCCGCAAGCCGATGCGCTGTCCACTGAGCTAACCGGCCAGGGCTTATTTTATTTTGGAAAAAGGAAGGGAGGCAGGGAGGGAGAGACGGACAGACAGACACTGGTCGGCTGCCTCCCGAACGCGCCCCGACCGGTTCCTCCCGGACCGACCCGCCCGCTCTCCGGGGTCCGGGACGCCGCCCCGCCAGGCCCGGGCCATCCTCCTGTTCCCCCGCCCTCTGCATCGGGTCCACGGCCCCCAACACTGCACAGTCCACTTCCACGCTGTTTACTCTCCGTCCCCGCGAGCACCGCCCACGTGGCTGCGGGGAGCCCAGTCCGCGCGCAGCCCCTCGGGAGGCGGCCCCGAGCGCTGCCCTCCGGCACCAAAGCACCTCGTTTCGTGCTTCTGATTAAACCCCAAGAACCGGCTTATCTAGAGCTGCAGACGCAGTCTGGTCATTTTTTAAAACGAAAGAGAATGTGAAATGCTGAAAGCCTGCATGCAGTTCACACAAAATCCTTCCAAACTTAGGGCTTTTAGAGGTTCCTTTAAAAAAACAAACACAACAACAAAAACGCCTTTAGGTTGCCGTTCAAAGACTGAGGAAACTGGGACAGAAGCAGCCCAAAGGCCAGTTCCTGTATAATATTAAAATATTAAAGAGAAAACGGTGGGACGCCAGACCCTGGCCCGGCGGCCTCGCGCGGCCCTCACCCTGCCGCCCGCGTCGCCCCGAGCCGGGCCCGCGCCCTCACCGTCTCCCCGCGGATGCCCTGGACGCCCCTCCACTGGGAAGGCACGGACACCACGCCCAGGGTCTCGTCCCGCAGCGGCCCCGGCCGCCCGGGCCCCTCCGCGCTCGCAGCCCCGCCTGTCGCCAGCGCCTCAGCACGCCCGCTTCCCGCCAGACACAGCTGCCCGGGCTGCGCGCGGGTTGCCATGGAGACGGCTCCGCCCCTCGCGCCGGCGCACTCCCACGCGACCTTCGCCCCCGCACCTCCAGAGCGGAAGACTGGGGCAGTGAGGCTGTCGGCGCCATCTTTGAATTGGTCAGAACGCTTCCTTCAAGGCCCAGAAAAGGGAGAGCAGTTACTCTTTTTAGGCGGTGCTACAAGCATGACCACTGTTAGATACACCATCCCGCGAACGGGCACGCTTGAGGCAGGCGCGGCTTCTCGCGTGGGGAGGGAAGTGCGACAGTGAGCCGCCGCGCCCGGCTCAAAGATGGCGCCGGGCGGCGGGGCGCAGGGGGAGCGCGGGAGGCTGCGGCCCGGCAGGCAGGCGAGTTCTAAGACCCGCAGGCCCTGGACCAGCAGGGCAGCCTGGGCCTCCCAGCAGAGCCGAGGACCGCGCTGCTCCGGTTGGCGGCCACCTCTGCTCTCCAGTTTCTGCCCCGATAGAAGGATCATTTAAAATATCCATATGCGGAGCCAGAAGGGGTTGAATCGTTGGAAGGCCCAGATGAGGCTGCCTGCAGAAAAAGCCTTGTTAAATGGAAAGAGCCAGTTACTGCCCCAGCCGGTTTGGCTCAGTGGATAGAGCCTTGGCCCACGGACCGAAGGGTCCCGGGTTCGAGTCCGGTCAAGGGCATGTGCCTCGGTTGCAGGCTTGCGGCAACCAATCAATGTTTCTCCCTCTTGTCTCTCCCCTCCACTCTCTCTCTAAAAAATAAAGGAAAAATAAAAGTTATTTTTTTAAAAAGACTCAGTTATTGACTGGGTACCGTGTGCCAGGCAAAGAGCCTAAACCTTTATGTGTGTTGATCTTTTTTTAAAAATATACGTATTTTTATTGATCTCAAAGAGGAAGAGAGAGATAGAAACATCAATGATGAGAGAGCATCACTGATCAGCTCCCTCCCGCTCGCGCCCCCTACTGGGGACCGAGCCCACAACCTGGGCATGTGCCCTTGACCAGAATCGAACCCAGGACCCTTCAGTCCCCAGGCCAATGCTCTACCCACTGAGCCAAACCAGCCAGGGCTACGTGTGTTGATCTTATTAAAGCCTCAGAACACCGCCAGGAAGAAGCAGATGTTTTACGCCCCATGAGCGTGCGGATGGCAGAGGCATGCCCTGGGTCACCCAGGAAAGCCCACGTGCACCTGCCCAAGACCCCACAGAGGGCTGCCCGGCCCCAAAGCCCTGTCCTGAGCCTCTCGGCCCGACC